>NC_072409.2:69321923-69625576 GCF_028858775.2 Pan troglodytes | reverse complement strand
GCTGACAAATGTCAAAGCTGTTCTGTTCCAAGTCTGTCCTCCTAGCCTTCTCTTTTCATCAGGATGGGGAGATTTGACAATTATATCAGTCTTTTTATTCAAAATTCAGAAAGGGCTATGTGCTGTGTGCAGAAATGCTATCATTATGTTACAGAAAGTTGTTGCTTAAAATAAGAATCTGAAGAATTTACTAGGATATGGAGAAAACAAATGAATATTCTCATTGGAAATGCAGGTAGACTGAAAGCCCAAAAAGCAATGGCAGCCCAGTGCATTGAAGCTACACGACCTGTGTCCTTCTGTGTGTCCTGCTAGCTAGCTCCAACAAGATTAGCCGGGCTGAGATGCTGTAGATAAAATATCCATGCCACCAGAGTCTTTTACCGGAATTTATAAAGTTTTAACTTAAGTGAAGGCTGGGGTTCATATGTCAGCTCTGGTGCTGTATTAGCTCTGTGGTTTGATCTGGAGAAACTTTCTTCTACTTCCTAAGTCTCAGTTTGCTCATCTGTAACATCAAGGTGATAACCTGACTCATCTAACATGGTTGTTATGAGGTTTCAATTATAATAGATACCTTGTGAACACACATGGAGATGGGCACCCTAAATTTTCATGGATTTTGAATGGTAGGTACAACAAGACAGCTAGGAGAGGGATGCTGGAACAGAGGTAAACAAAGAGCAGACTCATCTCTCTGACAGTAGCTGAGATCCTGGGCTTTCTGGTGCCCAGGCCTGGATTTAAATCCCAGCTCCCCCATTTTTGATGACCTTGGGAATGTTCCAAGGACAGACTTGGAACAGAACAGTTTTGGCATTTCTCAGCACCTTAGCAGGAATCTTCAGGACAGTTTCAAAGGAAACTCAGTGCTCTCATCTGTAAAAGAGGGTTAATGGTGATTCCAACTCATAGCATTATTGTGTACAACACAAGAAAAGTCATCACCCTAGGGCCTTATTCACCTGAAGTGTGTCAACAAGTAGGAGATGTTAGTATGGAAGGAAGCTGGTTTGGGGACCCTTGGAATTGAACAATGAGAACACTTGGACACAGGAAAGGGAACATCACACACCGGGGCCTGTTGTGGGGTGGGGGAAGGGGGGAGGGATAGCATTAGGAGATATACTTAATGTTAATGACGAGTTAATGGGTGCAGCACACCAATATGGCACATGTATACATATGTAACAAACCTGCACGTTGTGCACATGTACCCTAAAACTTAACGTATAATAAAAAAAAATGGCATCCTGATAATTTTGTGTAGGGGAAAAATACTAAAATGCTAAAATATTTTTACTTCCCACATTTTCTGCAGCTTTAGAATAAAGTTTTATTTCTCTTATTTCAAAAAATAAAAGAAATATCGTGACAACATTTTGGTTGCCTTTATGTCCTTGTATAGCATAGCTAAATGTTCTAATCACGATTTCTCTGTTTTAGTTCATAATAAGGTTAACTATATTTCATCTAACAGGTTAATAGTGGCAAAGAGAAACGAGCTGCTTAGGGAAAAAGTCTGATCTGAAGATCTAGAAAATCTGCCAGTGTCTGTAGAGCTGTGTTAGGCTCTATGCCCAGTGGCTAAGGAAGAATCTTTACAGCTGGTTTACAGAATTCTTTGGATTCACAACAATGACCTTGACTATTATCACCTCATATTTTCCTCCTCTTTTAAAGGGCAATGACCCAACTAATTTATAGCTCTGATTCTGGGACAACCAAGAAGGAAGTACATTGCTTCAAGCTTTTGTCTGGCATCTGGTACCAATGCGACTTAAGGAACAATTAAGAAACCTCCTGGGAGGAAGCGGAGCTGCCCATTTTCCTGCACTGCCTCCTTCACTGTAGTGTATTCCCAGCAGAAAAATAAGAGATGGAGAGAGACTTTCAGGCTGGCCAAGTTTTAGAGGGCCAACAAATGGTACTTTTCTGTGCGGCCAGAGTTTTAAACCAATTAAGAAACAGATGTGGAACAGACAGATGGAGATCAAAATATTAGCTTTGTGAGAGGTCAGAGCTGAATTGGCGATATGGCATTAGATCTATGCCCATATGGGCTTTCTGGTACTTCAGCTCAGAAAAAGATGGACATACCAATCAGGGACAGAGTTAAACCACCCACCTCCAAGCCCTGATACCATGTCTGAGGGCAGACCAGCACTAAAGCCCTGCACCCAGGCAGGTGTGGGAAGAGGGAAAGGGAAGGGCTGGAGTCAGGCTTTTCCTGCTGATTTTAGAACTCTCATCACTCAGATCATCACTGTTCTTCTTGCTGGTATCAGTGAGTGAGGGGTGCAGCAAGAGACACCTGTGTTACTCCTAGTTCAGGGGTTTACATTTTAATATGCTATGCCCTCCTTCCGAGTCCAGTGAAGCCTCTGGTCTTCTTCCAACGATTCATGTTTAAATACAGAAAATAAAATATATAGACTTGCAAAGGAAATCAATTATGATAAAATGCAGTTATCAAAATATTTTTTAAAATTTGAGATACAGTAATACCTGTCTTTCTCTAACACCTTAATAATAATGTCTGGCAGCAGGCCTAATAATGATTATAATTTCAAAGTAGTAATAAGCGTTAGTGGTATTTTCAGATATCTGCAACCCCTAAAATGTGGCAGAAAAATATCTCTGATTTCTATTGGCAACATAAACTGCTACATGCCACTCTGGTTTGTGGCCCCCCTTCATAATGGAAGAAAATGTTAAATTTTGGTTAGAGGTTAGTGAAAATAAAAATGGATTTTTTTTCCTCATTCAAGCTTATGAACATTTAGTGTCTTAGTCAGTTTGGGCTGCTATAACAAAATACAATAGACTGGGTGACTTATAAACAATAGAAATGTATTTCTCAGAGGTCTAGAGCTTGAGACATCTAAGATCAAATTGTAGGCAAATTTAGTGTCTGGTGAGGGCCTGCTTCCTGGCTCTTCCATGGCCATTTTCTTGCTCTGTCTTCATGTGGTGGAAGGAGCAAGGGATCTCTCTGGGGTCTCTTTTTTTTTTTCTTTTTTTCTTTTGAGACAGAGTCTCACTCTGTCACCCAGGCTGGAGTATGGTGGCACGATCTCGGCTCACTGCAACCTCCACCTCCTGGGTTCAAGTGATTCTCTTGCCTCAGTCTCCCAAGTAGCTGGAACTACAGGCATCCGCCACCATGCCTGGCTAAGTTTTGTATTTTTAGTAGAGACGGGGTTTCACCATATTGGCCAGGCTGGTCTCAAACTCCTGATCTTGTGATCCACCCGCCTCGGCCTCCCAAAGTGCTGGAATTACAGGGGGCCTCTTTTATAAGGACATTGATCCCATTCATAAGGTCTTCACCCCCATGACATAATCATCTCCCAAAGGCCCCACCTCCTTAGACTACCACATTGGGAATTAGGATTTCAATATATGTATTTTGGGGAGACACAAATATTCAGTCTATAGCATCCAGGTAAAGTATACCTTAAGAACCACTTGAAATCAGTGGTTCTCAAATTTGAGCGTGCATCAGAATCACGCAGAGGGCTTAAAACCACATATTGCTGGGCCCCATTTCCAGAGCACCCGAATCTGTAGGTCTGGGTTGGAGCCTGAACATGAATATTTCTTACAAGGCTCAGATGATGGTGATGCCGCTGGTCTAGGAACTCCACTTGGAGAACACTCTTCTCCATGAAAGCCCTCCACATAGAAGCATTTAGCATGGTGAATGTGTTCTTTGCTGAACAAATCCCTGGCACCTCAGGGATTTCTCACCTGGTTTTTAGGCCTAGTAGACAGAATCCAGATGGATATCATTACCATTATTGTCACATTACACACATAATTTCAAAAGCCAGCTCAAATCTCACCTCTTCCTCAAACTTTCCTTATGACTTCATGCACAGTGACCTTTCCCATCTCTTAAATCCTCTAAAACTCTTCGTTTCTCTCTCAAGCCCTTGGGAATCTAGGGTATTGTCTTGCTCATCTTCGTTTCCTGTAGGGTATTCTTCTTCCCCTAACTGGAGTGTATTCCTTATGGATAATTCGTTCCTATACTAACACTAAAATTCTCCATGATGCCTTGTGCATGGAAGGATTTGGGATGTCCTTGTTGATTACGTGGTCTTGTGAACCCACAGTTAAGTTCACCCAGTCAATTGTAGTATGGGTCAGTTTTCAATGATACAACGTAGAGTTAAATTTTGTTGAGATGTTTATGTTGCAAGTGTCAGAAAACTTACTTTGAGCAAATTAAAATTTTTAATGAGACTTTATGGTTCAAGTTTGTGTGTTTTCTAGTACATTTCAATGCTGAGATTCCTGTCGCCATCAAGCTTCTCTTTCTCTATGCTTCACTGTTATGTATTTTGCCCTTCTTTGTGTATTCAATTTTTCCTCAGGCTAGACTCTCATTATAGTAAAAGAAATGGCCATGCTAGCTCTAGAACTCACTCCTCAACTCTAGACTATCCAGAATAAGAGTGGCAGTCTCTTCTTGTAGCTCTCTCTAAGCTATGCAGAAACTTCTCTCTCAGAACTCCTAGCAAATGCTTCTTTACATCTCATTTGTCCAAATTGGGTCACATCCTCGAAAGTGAAAATATCAACTAGGCCCAAGGGAAATTTTGAAGTCAAACTCCTCTATTCTTCCATGAATTGGGAGGAAGCAATGCTCACATTTAATCAGCATGTTGTTACCAAGGGACAAAAAAGGCGGGGGTGGGGGGAAAATTAATGGATTTTGGAGAATCAAGACTAGCAAATATTTCTACAATAGCTTCTAGTTTCTAATTTTATATTTTGAGCTAGCCAACAACTCATACAGTAACAGAGCTAGAAGCTTCCAAAAAAAAAAAGTACTTTGATCAAACCCATTGCTTCAGAGAGTTATGAACCTAAACTACAAAATAAAGTATAGTCCCCAGGAGTGGAGACTTGTTTATTGAAGTCAGAAGATCTAGGATTGAGTGAACCATTGGCCATAAATAGTGGAAGGACTCTGCATATAAAAGTTCATCACTCTGACCAGAGTCTCTTTATCTTTAAAGTGAGCAAGTGACAACACAGCATTTCTAAGGGTTTAGTCAGTTCTCAGATTGATCTTAATTTAATCCATACATGTAAATGTGTGTGTCTCTGTGTGACGTAGTGTTATGTGTATGTATGTATGTGTGTGTATTGAGGAGGGAGGCCTCTTGAGTTTTTTCCTATTATTGAAATTTAAACCAATTTCTATTATTCTATTCTCTATGATGGGCTGTAGATTCTCAGCCAACAATTTTTAAGGAGTTTGTCTTTGCTGTTCAGTTTCCTGAATTGCATCTTAGCCTAACGTTTGGAGATACATTTTTCCATTCTTCTCAATTCTTCAGCTCTCACCTTCTTTATAACCTCTTTCCCTACCAGGCTCTCTGAAGACAGACAGTTTGAAAATTATTGACACTAAAGTGTAAATGATTAGCTCATATTAGAAGTGCAACTTTCCCAAGGGCATAAGAAAACGTTAACCCAAAGAGATGGCCTTTTAATGTGGTATAATGGAAAGAGCAAAGGTTCCGAAGCTGACCAACCTAGCTTCAAGTACCGGCTCCACTCTTGATTAACTGTGTGACTCTGATTATGTTCCTTCACTGTAGGAGGAAGATGATAGAGCCTCTGCTCATGGTTCTTTTAAGGAGGTATTTGTGCAGGCCATGAATAGTGTTTGACTCATAGAAATGACTCAGTCCATTTTAGTTTTCTTTTCTAACGATGGAAATTCGGATATCTTAGGGGTGGTTTCTGGGATAACAGGCTTGCTTAGCCCCCTTAGAATCATTTCAACAAAGTTACCTAACATAATGATTCTTAGAATCATCCTAAGCAAGTTACTTAACATATTTACACATTGAGCCAAGCCTAAATCTACTATCCAACTTGTATTCCCTGTCCAGGGTCTTGCCTTTATTCTTCTTGTATGCAAAGTGAACGAGAAAAATTTGCTCCTTAAACAACCAATTTCTCCCCCATTCTCAAGTACTATTAAGTAACGCACACTGAGTTATCTCAACTATTTTAAGCCAATTTTAAATGTAAACATGAAACCCGATGGGAGTACTGGTAGGACAGGTTTATAATTTTACTGTAGAATCAGTCAACTTCCATACTCATGTGGATAATAACCTCTACTATTTGCTCATTTGCATGGCCTCGGCTACCTCTCTCCATCTTGGATCTTTATCCTACATTGAAGACCCCTGCCCTCTTCTATTTCAAATATGTTTAAGGAGGAAGGACATTTCCCTTACTCATTAACGTTAACTTGAATTTGTATTAGCAACTCCTTCCAAATGAGGAAAGGAAGGTTAGTTGCCCTCTTTGGTGGCCGCTAGGAAAGATCTTGATTAGAGCGACCACAGTGGGGTCCCTTTTGTATTTTTCTTGTCATTTTGTTTTTTGTAACCCCCTTTTGAGTACAATCTTAGAATTAGTTTATGTCTCCTTGACTTCTTAATAAGAATGTCAGCCGGGTGTGGTGGCTCACAACTGTAATCCTAGCACTTTGGGAGGCCGAGGCAGACAGATTGCCTGAGCTCAGGAGTTCGACACCAGCCTGGGCAACATGGTGAAACCCCATCTCTACTAAAATACAAAAAATTAGACAGGCATGGTGGTGAGTGCCTGCAGTCCCAGCTACTTGGGAGGCTGAGGCAGAAGAATCGCTTAAACCTGGGAGGTGGAGGTTGCAGTGAGCTGAGATCACGCCACTGCACTCCAACCTGGGCAACAGAGCAAGACTCGGTCTCCAAAAAATAAATAAATAAATAAGAATGTCATGTAAAATGGGATCAGAATCAATACTGTAGCTGAAGTCCAGGTGGATTACAAATATTGCTTTCCCTTATCACCCTGGCCCATCACTCCAGTACAGGAGGAAGTGAGACTGGTCTGGACAGTCTGATCTTCACAAAGCTGTTGTGGTTGTGACGCAGAATCTTGTTTTCTCACAGAAGATTGCAAATTGATAGTTTGATTATTTCTTCAAGTACCTTTCTAGGTCTTGCAGTAAGACATAAAGCTTGGAATTACCAAAGATAATTCTTTCTCTCTTTATTAAATTTTGGCAACTTGTCTGTATTTGCCAGCCTTCAGAGTTTTTCTCTGTACTCTACAAATTGTTATAACAAGGTGGAAAATTCAGTTATCTGCAGCTACTGCCTTTCTCCAATGCACAAATTCCAAAGAGATAAAAGTTATGTCAGTTCTACCTTTTAAAATTTTTCAAAGTATTCACCTTTTCATCTTTCTAATTTTAATGTCTTGGTTTAGGCGTTTGCCATCTCTCACTTCTATTTGTTAAAGCTGATAATTGATCTTGCTCCAAAAAAATTCTCCTCAATCAAGTCCACTCTCCACATTTCAGTCAAAACCAAACAAACATCCCAAAACAACATGAGGCCAAAACAGAAAAAAACAAAAACAACAAAAAAACAAAATTCACAAACCAAAAAGCACAAATTTTTTAAAAAGCAAGGAATCTAGCAAAACTAGTTATGTCATGACCATGCTGTTAACCAACCTTCCTTCCTTCTTTTCCTCCTCCCCCTCCTCCTCCTTCTTCTCCTTTTCTTTTCTTTCTTTCCTTTTCTTTCTTTGTTTTTCTCTTTCTCTCCCTTTCTTTCTCTTTCTTCCTTCCTTTTCTTTCTTTCTCTCTCTCTCTTTCCTTCCTTCCTTCCTCTCTTTCTTTCTCTTTCTTTCTTTTCTCTCTTTCCTTCCTTCCTTCCTCTCTTTCTTTCTTTTCTTCTTTCTTTCTTTCTTTTGTGTATGTGAGACAGGGTCATCTTTGTCACCCAGGCTGGACTGCATGGTGCCACCATAGCTCACTGTAGCCTCAAATTCCTGGGCTCAAGGGCTCTTCCTGTGTCAGCATCCTGGGGAGTCAGGACTTCAGGTGTGCACCATCATATCTAACTTATTTTTTGTAGAGATGAGCAGCTCACTATGTTGCTCAGACTGGCCTCAAACTCCTGGCCTCAGATGATTATCTTGCCTCAGCCTTCCAAAGCACTGGGATTACAGGAATGAACCACCATGCCTGATGCCTGTAAGTTTTCTGTTGTTTCCCTAATGGCTATAGCACAAGGTGCAAACTTCCCAGCATGGCAGGCAACATCCTCAATAGATAATTCTGTGACCTAATCTTCCACTATCCCTTCTCAGCACCATGGACCTGAGTAAGGCCATTTTCTTCCCACTCACACGATGTAATAGTACCACACATATTTTTTCAAATTTCTAAAACAACCAGGGACTTCCTCTCTGTTGATCTTTGTGTTCCTATATCTCTAACACCTGAGGCATGACAGGCCCTAAAATAACAGATCAGGAGATGAAGAACCCAAACTAGATCAATTATACTATTAGGTCTAACTAGATAAATCCATTTATTTATCTTTTAAAGGTATACTTAAGCAGAGTGGTCTTTCTCACAGATTGGCTTTCTAACTCCCATAACTCGGTGTGATTATTTATGTTCACCTGGCAGGACTGAGAGATGGTGGAAAAGGACCAAAGACATAGTCGGAATGAATGGGAAGGTACAAATTTATAAATAAATTTTACTGGCTCCACAGTTTCACTCTTGGTTTATCTAAGGACTCGGGAATCCCCATCATGATCTACAGAATGTGTCATTTAGTGAATACAGGAAAAATCTAGATAAGTGAGTGAGCATAGGAGTTGAAAGTGGCGTTCTTTTTGTCCTCCAATTTAGGAGAAGCCAAGCGGAGACCTGCTCTAGCTGCACTGCCTGAGCTAGTCCACTTGTGCTGCCATCTGCCATCAGGATAACTCAGTCTTCCTGCAGATGGTATTCCCTGCTATCGAGGCCATCGAGGTCAGCTCAGGATACAGAGATAGCACCACATAAGTCGACCCTGAGAGTTCTAACTCTTGGGCAACTCTGGCTTCTCCAACACAGATGGAAACTAGTAAAACAGGTGCATGTCAAAGTTGGTATTAAAGCAGCTTAGCCCCTTTATGTAATAGTGAGTGACCTCATTTTATATTACCTCATTAATCTGCAGATTTTAACATGGTTCAACTTTCGATGTGAAAAAGGCAAAGATTGCTGTGAAGATGATAAAAATGAAATCCCTTTTAGTGTTGAAAGAAGAGAGCTTTGGAGATTTCCAAGGGCCTAGAGCCAGGCCAGCCCTTCATCAAACCTTATCTTATCATCTCTCAGAGGCCCAGCAAGAAGAGATCTTTGGTTTCATTTTTTCACTTCTATGTAAGCAGACAAGTTAGCAGAAAGAGTGTAGGGAGGAGAATTCGCAGCAGGGCAGTGAACCCAAAGGGGTGACCTAGAGGTTTTAGCCTGGAGTTTAGGTGCTCTCGCTCTGTTTACCTTAGAGACAGCACAGAATTGCTTTTTGTTCTCTGTGTGATCCCACTAGGTGCACTGGAAGATCTTTACTCAACTACTTCAGCCCCTCCTGAGTGTCTAATTAAGCCTCTTTTCTAGTCTTTCCTCACAGGTTCTAGCCCCACCCTTTGGTCCCTGCAGTTGGTACTTCCCTGGATCCTCTCCCAATAGCTCGAGCACAAGTTGGCTCACAAAGCCCTGGCTTCCCCCAGGGTTCACAGGCAGCCTAACATCCCAGTGAGAGAAAGAAAAGAACAGGTAAAAGCAAACAAAGGAATACAGGCTTCCATTCAGGGCAACAGCTTCCTGGTGAGGACCTGATCCCTAATGACACTCCCTTGGCATGGCTTAGCTATTAGACCAACTGGGATTTTGTCCAGACCTCTCTCCAGGTGAAGAAGCAAGCCCTGCTTCAGGCTGAGGAGGTGCCATTAAGTCATTTTCTTAATGCCTTTCAGACCAGTTCTGAACTATAAATAAACCAAATGCCCAGGAGTAGCCACAATGCTAGCTGTAAAGTTATTTGCATCCTTCTCTAGATCTGAATTCCCCTTATGCCAACTCTCCCTTTTAGAAACCCCACAAGGTTGGCAGGGCCACCACTCCTGCTGCCAATGTCAGTGCATTAGCACTTAGCTTAAGTGAAACACATACGATGGGGGGGCTCATGGCTTCTTCCTCTTCTCTTTCCTAATGGAAACACTTCAGATAAAGAATTAGCCCTCTAATATATTGCATATACTTATTATATTGATTCCATTCTAGACTGCTAGTCCCTGAAAATAGTATTATATTTGCAAAGGTTTTGTAGATTGATGAGTATGGGCGTGTAACTATAACAGCAACAATGAAGAAAATGATGATGAAATATTAATAACTAGTAGTGATAAAAACTTAGGGTTCAATGAACGCCTACTACAGGCTTCAGGATAGGTGCACTTTGTATTATGCATGATTTGTGTTATTTCTGATCTCAAAAACCCTGAGAGTTTTTCTAATCTTTAGATGAAGGAAAGGAGGCTTGGAGCCTTTAAATTACTCGTCTGAAGGTCCATGCGGGCAAGTAGGGCAGTCTGTCTTACCCCAATGACAAGTGGCCTTTCTACCCTTCCCAAGTTGCCTCTATATTTAATTTCATGTGACAAGAAAAGCTAGAAGGGTTTAATTTTTAAATTCATTCAAAAATTTTAAAGCATTCTCACTTCTTTTAAATTTCATGGGAAAGCCAGAGAGCCAATAAATTTCAAAATGTGAAATTCAGTGTCGGAAACTAAGGCCACCTTCCAGTAGATTAAGGTGGATTTCTTCACAACCATGATAAGCTAAAAATAGAACATTTAATATTCTCTTAGCTACATTGTCCAAGATATTTACTTTCCAAGCAATTCTTTTTTCTTGTAGGCTCTAGAGGTGTCATTGGTAATATAAAGAAGACAACATTCCAAAGGTTTACATGAGTTTAAAACTCCATTTTCTCCTCTTGTACAACTTTTTATTGCATTGTGGAAAGAACTGAGTTTCTTTGACTTCATAGATTTGGAGATCTGGTGTGTGTATGTGTGTGTCTGTGTTTGTGTGTGTGTGTGTTAAAAACAAAAGGGAAGGAAGAGCTTTTAATCAAATTATTTGTGTGAACTTGAAAGAAATTTTCATCCACATTTTAATCATAGGCAGAATGAACCTGAATATAAAAAGAGAAGATTATTAACTCAGTTACCTATTCAAAAAATTTGAATCAATTCACTGCCCATTGGATCATTTTGCATTTCATCACCTTTGTTTACCAGTATAGTATTAGACTTCCTAATTGCTAAGGTTTGATAAGGTGCACAGTTTCTAGAGAAGTCAGAGACCCTAAGCAATATGACATCTAGAGAGAAAGAATTGGCAGGGAAAGGACATTCTCTAACCCTTGCCTTTATGAAAATAAAAATGTTGACCATGGGTTCACTCATTTGATTTTGTGATCGAAAATATAAATGTTGGCCGGGTGCGGTGGCTCACGCCTGTAATCCCAGCACTTTGGGAGGTCGAGGCGGGTGGATCACAAGGTCAGGAGATCGAGACCATCCTGCTAACACGGTGAAACCCCGTCTTTACTAAAAATACAAAAAAAAAAAAAAAAAGAAAATATAAATGTTTAATATCTGAAACTGTGGTATGGAAAGAAAATAACTAAAGTCTATTAAATTCTTTTATTAATTGCTTACTATGAGCCAGACATTCTTCTAAGAGCTTGATACATATATTTGTTTCTGTTGAATCTTAACAACTCTATAAATACTTATATCATCATCCCTATCTTATGTGCATATGTATGAAAACTGAGTTATACAGAAGAGTTCAATCACTCATCCAAAGTTACACAAGTTCAGGTCCAGAAAAGGTTGAGATGGGATTTGAACCCAGGTATTTAGACTCTGGAACCTCTGCTTCTAACACTCTTCCATGCTGCAAGTATCCACAGAGCACAGAGAGTGAGTTCAGGTTGTCTACCTATCTACTGCTCCAAGCCATTAGCAGGAATAGTTTTCTGAAAAAGAACTCAGTTTAATTATTTGTCCTCACAAATCGGAAAGGAACGTTCTGATTGCCTTCTGCATATTTTAGCCGTTGATAATAATCTTCTTAGCATCCTTTTTAAAGCTTTCGTGTACCATTTCTTTTAAACATCTACTGGAGCGGGTCTCATCTCGCCATGGGCTGAGGAAGACTTACCCATGACACATCCACCAGAGCATGCTGCATTGAGACCCTGCAAAAAATTACCAGACAGCTTAATCGAGTCTGTGGTTCCTTGATAGCCATGGGTGAAAAGGGCTGGAGAAGCACTATCATTTATAATTCAGCAGCATTATTTTATGATGATCACCTCTGCTCTACTAGGTTTGTCTCATATCTACCTTGCCATTTTCAACAAAAGATGCTTTCCTCCAATTCTCCTTCTGTTTTCCACTAGGACATGTTATGTCTTGTCACATCAAGTCATGTTTGATGTGACTTGACATGGGTGCTGTGCAACTCAACCCAATCAATAGATGAATCAAGAACAGCCCTGGTGGGTCTTTCATGCAAAGCTGGGATCCAGGGTTGCAGACTGCTTTTTGACAGTTGCTACAGTTCTTTTGGTAACCAGCTAATGACGGGGTTAGTGATATCCTCATAACATGTGAGAATGCTCTATTTGTTATTTTTATTTTGCCCTCTACGAGCTGCCTAGTCGGGAAAGCTGCAAAGGAAATAGATTTCAATGGTACACACTCTCACTAGGTACATTTTGTACATCTAGGACTGGCAACAAAACTTGCAGAGCCCAGTGCAAGATAAAAAATAAATGTACACCACCTGGTTCAAAATTATTAAGAATTTCAGGCTGGGTGCAGGGGCTCACACCTGTAATTCTAGCAATTTGGGAGGCTGAGGCAGGCGGATCACCTGAGGTCAGTGGTTCAAGACCAGCCCCAACATGGCAAAACCCCATCTCTACTGAAAATACGAAAATTAGCCAGGCATAGTGGCGCACGCCTGTAATCTCAGCTACTCAGGATGCTGAGGCAGGAGATTCACTTGAACCGAGGAGGCAGAGGTTGCAGTGAGCCGAGATGGCACCACTGCACTCCAGCCTGGGTGACAGAGTGAGACTCCATTAAAAAAAAAAAAAAAAAAAAAAAAAAAAAAGTTTCAATTTTGAGACGGTAATGTCAGAGCACTTAATTAAGCATGGAGCTCTTCCAAGTGCGGGCCCCTGTGTGACTGCCCAGGTCACATTTCCATGAAGCCTGCCGTGTATACATGGCTCACACATGCTGATGGCTTTTGGTGTTGGCATCAGATGTAGGAGTCTTCCTGTCTTTAGAAAGTGTACCCTGCATGATAGTGCACATTTTGAGGATGGCCTATCATGCCAGACACAAGAGAGAGAAGAGGAACGTCATTATAACTGCATTCAGGGATATTTCAATTGGTGCTGATTGCTACTTCTCCTTAAAGCACAGCAATTTGCTGCGCAGATTCTGTAGTGGTGGAAACGGCACCCACTGCTATTTCCAACCGCCGCCTACCTCCTTCTCCTCCTTACAACAGTTCCTTTCTTCTGTTTTGGTTTGGTTCATAATGCTTTGAGAAAAGATTACTTCCTTTACATTTTTACATTCCCACTTTTATTCTGAGACAAATCTCGCTGCTTCCTTTTGTTTTATTGGTCCTCTGTAAAATGGCAGCGTCAGCGTATTACACTATTAATTGGTGCAATTTATGGACTCAAAGAACTGACCCCTTTCCTTTGAGGTTTAAGATATGTGTATTTGTGTGTGTGTGTGTGTGTGTGTGTGTGTGTCTGTGTGTGTGTGTTTTCACATCTACATCGAAACACATTTTTTAAGCAGCAAATATACTAGAACAAATTCATTTGGTATAGAAACACATGGCTTTAAAATTTGTTGAAATTTCTAAAGGTGCAGTGGGCTCGAAACAGGAAAAAAATAAGAGGAAAAAATGAAAACAAAGAAGAATTTTTAAACCAAATATGTTCTTCTTCAAACAGGTTGGTATAATGGACCCAAATCTCTTGTTTCAAAACAAGTTAAGGAAAATTGTTTTAAAAATCCTAAACATTCAGTCTGTGAATATGATCCTGGGTCCTCTCAGAACTGCCAACATTTTAACACCAGCTGGCACCAGAGACCCTGCTCTGAGGTACTTTGACACGGCAACCCTGTCTTTGGAGATCTGAAAAAAGAAATTACCCAATTAAGATGTAATGGCCCTCCAGCCTTCCCAGACTGTGAATGAGAGGAGGCATATTTACAATCACAGCGCGCCATAAAATTTTATCCAGTTATATTCAATCAGCAGGGCTAAATTAGCCTAAGCTGTCCTGATGAGGACAGCCACATGTGCTCATGCAAGCAAGGGTGGCAGGAATTAGGACCACATGGGGTCAACAGTCAGGGAAATTTAGAGCGATGTTCCCTGGGCGTGAGGTTAGGGTAAAGGGGTATGGAGATGTAATGCGGATGTAGAGTTCACCCAAGATGGTTATCATCTGTCTACAAAGAGATTCCACTAATCAAAAACAAAGTATTTCTCAAAAAAAGACCATCATTTAGGTGGCATAGGTGTTTTTAAATGTTTTCTAGTAAAATTAACACACACTCATTTTTAAAGGTTCATAATGTTTTGAGTGGTTCCAAGATATTTGGTTTTAATCACCTTTTAATTCTACCAGGCTTGCATGGAGAATTTCTTTTTTTCTAACCATGAATGTTATTTATATTTATGAAGGCTGAAGGACTAAGTTTCCTTTCTAAGCAAAATCTTCTCTTCCTCCAAAGGTCAGGGATGATGTGAGCAGGTGGTCTAATAATTCCTCAGAACTCTTTTTCTCATTCTTCTTCTCTCTCTTCCTCTTCTGCCTTACCAAGAACAGAGAAATGGTAAGTAGAAACAACCCCAAGGCTGCAAAAAGGAGGCTTTCTTTCATTTGCTTTTGAAGAGAACAGGAGCACAATTTGCTATGAATACAGTACATTCATGACTCCAAGCCGTACACCATCTCCTTCCATTTACTGCTCACAAGACACAAAGGAGGCCTCACTCTGCCAAGACCAACAGAAGCCACAGCATCTGAAAGGTGAAGGGAGAAGTTCTCCCATGGGATTGTGCTGCCCAGCTCTGTGGGTGTGTGTTTGTGTGTCTGCGTGTGTTGGGACAGGGGAAGAAGAGAATATGGAAGTAAAAAGAAGGGCGCAAGAGAAGCATGAGTAGCAGCTCAAACTTGCTCTACTGGGGTTTCAACTCCTCTGCAAGACTGTCTGTGTTTTACCAATCTGCATTTCAAAATTAAGATTCTCTCAACCTCTGTTGTCCAAGACAGTAGCCACATTAAACACATGTGGCTACTGAGAGCTCGAATGTGGTTGGTCCAAACAGATGTGCACTGTTAGTATAAACTACACACCAGCTTTTAAAATCTTAGTATGAAAAATAGAATGTACAATGTTTCACTAATAATGTTTACTAATAATGTTTTACATTGATTACATGTTGAAATGACATTATTTTGGATATACTGGATTAAATAGAATGTATTCTTAAAGTTAATCCCATCTATTTTAAAATACATTTTAATGATGCCATGAGAAAAATTGAAATGATATGTATAGCTTGCATTGTTTTCTACCAGACAGTGCTTCTCTCAATATTTCAGTCTCTGATGGGCGTAGAGGGAGGGAGGGTGTGTGTTGGAGATAGAGTTTTGCATCCTCGTCCACATGTGTACAATTCTTTGATCTTAGCATCCTGTCCTAATCATCCCAAACTTCTCACTTGATTATCCCTAGCCCAGGAAGATATGACACATCCCAGCAAGGACTATCTACATTTCTCAGTTTCTCCATGTCCTGTAATCCTGCAAAGGAAATATATTTACAAGGCACTTATGCTTGGCAACTCTCTTATCTTTCTTAAAATATGGGTGAGGGACTGGTTCTGTGATTGAGCACAAAATGAGAGCTGCTCTGTCACGCCATCTTCCAAGCAGGTGGTATTATGCACCAGGCTATTTATGCAGCAATTCCAGAGCCCAAACAGGAAAAGAGAAAAAAAAATGAAAAAAAAAATATTTACTAAAAATCCTTGATTTCCTTCAGGAGTATACAGAGCAGAAAAGACATTTGGTATTAGCAGTAGTAGTTCATTCTCTGGATCTTTTGTAATTAAAGCTATCTTTAAAGATAAAAAGCAATTAATACTATCTTCTTGTATTTGTATTTCTCTTTATAATTTAAAAAGCATATCTTCAGTTATTCTCTGATCTCTCATGATGACTCTGTGACTTGAAGGGTTTTATTCCCATTTGCAAATGAGGAAACAAAACCCATTTGCCTGAGTTACTGAACATATATAGTTAATGGTAAGCAAGGAGAAGCAGCCCAGTCATGAAACTACAATTCTAATTGTATCTTCCCCTCAACTCTTTTTATACTTATGGCTTGGTTGCTCTCAATTAAAGGAACTTAAAGGTGTTCTTCTCCTCAAACTCTGTAAGATTCATAAGAAACCAATAAACTCTTGGGAGGGGGCACACAGACCACTAAAGACCCTTGTCATAGCTGTGTCACTTGAAATCAGTTGATTTCATCCATAACTGTGGATATGGTATGGGCTTGATGACCAGAAAGGGCTAATTGTGAACAAACAGAGGGTCTCAAATGTTAACAAGCATTAGAATCACCTGGAGGACTTGTTGACATACAAAGCCCTGTGCCCCATCTCTATAGTTTCTGATTCTGTAGATCTGGAGTGGGCCTGATAATTTGCATCTCAAACTAGTTCCCAGTTGATGCTGATGCTGCTGGTCCAGGGGCCACATGTGAAGAATCACTGCATTAGGATGCTAATTACATGGCAGAAATTCATGGGCACAGAGGGACATAAGTGCTGTGACAGCAAGAAAACAATGAAAATGGGCGTTTTGAAGCTGAGCTGGGTTTTCTCGAATGACCTTTTTGGGATCAGGTTATGTCATATGAGTGAACTTCTGGGATATAGGCTACTTAAGAAATTACAGCAGAAGGCAATAGAAGGTAGGCAGTAGAGATAAAAGGCAGACAGAGAGAGTGAGAAAAAGAAACAGAGAAAAAAAGAGAGGGAGATGGAGGTAGACAATAATTTAAGACAAAGAACCTTTCATAGCCAACTTACCAGATAAGAATAGAAGAGCAAATCAATACCACAGTTTCCTGTTGTACACATATTAAGAATAATCAAACAATAAAAAGGTCATTAGTTAGCTATTTAAATGTTTACAGTGTTTCCCCTGTGAAGGGGTATGGTCATTTATCATCATGGTTGAAGTCATTTAAAAAGTCTAAATACACAGTTACCCAAATTGTCAATGCAGGCAGAATCTCTTGCCTCTAAATTGGGGCCAAGCAATAGGATTTCAAAACTTTGTTAAAAAATATAAAACTGTGAAAGCTGGTTACTTTTCAAGGAATGCAATGAACTACAGGTATTTTTGCCTATGACATAAATATAAATGTTAATGAAATTGATCACTCAACTGTCCCTGTTTCAACCTCCCAGAGCAGGGGAGGGGAGCACTTCCCATTCTTTTGAAATGTCCTCTTCCTACGCTTGTTTCTTTTCCTCACATTCCTTCATTTGTTTGCTCTGTGTAATTCTAAGTTTAAAAAATGTTATGGAATGACAAGTACTATGTAACAATGGTCAAAAATTAAATTACCCAAAGTACATTAACAAAAACCCTTGCTTTAAGAAAATCACTCTCCTATTTCAAATGTGGGATAAATGAAATTTTCAACCAAATGGTTTTTGAGGCATTAAGTTGTTCGTAGTGACACAGTGAAACAGTTTGATAATTATAAAGCAGCGTGTCACTTCAGAGAGTAATCTTTCATTTGAGAGAGAGCCCAATAAGCCAGTTTTCACAGGAAGTGCTTTCCGATTCGGTGGTTGTGGGCATGGAAGTAAAGTGTTGTCTGGCTCCTGGTTGTCATAAATACATACCTGAATACACATTGCCCACACTTGCACGGTCTCAGCACAATTTTGGAATAGGCCTCCTTTTTGCCCTGCTCAGTTAAAAGTTGGAAAGAGTGCAGCCGTAGAAAGCTATGGCTTGCACATTTTTTAATGGGTAAAATGTATAGAGTAATGTATCTACTTTTAGCA
Source organism: Pan troglodytes (assembly GCF_028858775.2). Classification (NCBI taxonomy): domain Eukaryota; kingdom Metazoa; phylum Chordata; class Mammalia; order Primates; family Hominidae; genus Pan; species Pan troglodytes. The sequence continues at coordinate 69,607,491 of NC_072409.2, read as the reverse complement.
TGACTATTGTTAAACCTGGAGATCAAGCAAAGTGACACTGAGTATATTGCTTTATCAATTGGATTCATTCGAGTGAAAAATGCTGATCAGGCCATGTCTATCCCTTGGGTGCCGAAATCCTACTTCAACTCTAGAATGGTCGATACATAAAAGTCAAATTCATTATAATTTGTAGCTTTTTTTTTCTTGAAGAAGCACGCAGTTCTCAGTACATCAATATCAACTCTTAAATCCACATCGGATGGAGAGGGTACAGCACTGTAATTCAATCTCTTTACACTTAATATGGTCAGGAAGGGAGAATGAAAACAGCCTCTTGTAAAATGATGGAAAAAACAGGATGCAATCACTCTGATGGAGCGGTGCAAAGGAGTCATTTTACACCATCCGTTACCAGGGCAACAAAATACAGTGAGCCCTATACATCTAACAGGTGACATTTTAGCTAAGAAATTGCTTCTTTGGTATTTTTTCTGTCTATGAAAAACAATGTTACCAGCGTTTTCACTTGTCATGTACAATAGGGCAACATATTCCTGCTGACAGACCATAATGGAAAAATAGAGGAGTTAAATAGTATTACAGTCTAAGTTTTTGGATACATGTTAATATGCTCTTTAAAGAGATTTCAGACACTTTCCAACACCCTGGAGACTCAAGGGACTGAAATCTCTGCATACATCTCTGCCTACGACTTGGAGTTTAGATAAGGAGAAAGTACTTTGTTTCTAGAATGTGGTGTAAAGTCCTAGATATACTTTTAAGGAAAGTAATTAATATAATTGTCTCATGTCATGAGGCCCCCTAGCTTTGCAAACTCATTATTGTATCCCTACAGGTCTTTCTTAAAGAAGAAGAAAAGTAAGAAAATGATATTTTCATAGCAGAATAGTCTTCTCTTTCCAGTTTATCCCCAAGGTAATTTGGAATTGAAAAAATAAGAGATGGAGAAATGAGGTTTTCCAAGAGACCACTAAACAGTTTTACAGAACGCAAAGTCAATGTTTTCTTAAGTACCTGGAGAAGATGATCATCCCTCTCTCTCCAAAAAAAGTCATGCAGAATGGTTTAGAAAATCCTGCATTAGTGTCTCTCTTTGGATTTTGTTTTACTGCCCATCTAAGGAATTTTTTTGGGGCCAAAGCTACTCTAGTTCTTCTAAGCTTAGATTCCAAAGGGGAATATTCAAATTTGTGGCTGGATCATTACTTTTCCTTCTCATGATGTTCTGTTGGAGCCAATGATGTACAATAATAGATTTGAGAATTAGGAGAGAGTTTAGAGAATGATTAGTCCAAACTTTCATCTGCACAGATCAGGTAAACTGGTATCCAAGGAGGCCAGAGAGTGTTACAAATGAGACTAATCCCCTAATGCTGGAGCCAGTGCTCATTCAATCACTGTGATTAATTGTAATTACCACAATAACTAATTTCAATTACTTAAATATCATTCCAATATTTGTTGAGCACCTGCTACATACCCAGCCTTCTGGGATATAGAATTAAGTAAAGCACAATCACTGTCTGCTGGGCACCCACAATCAGGTGGGAGTGGCAGAGAGTTATAGATACAGTGGGCTGAGTGATCTGCTGAGTGATCTACTGAAGATACACCCAAAGCATTGTGGGAGACAGAGTTAGGAAAGCTCTTGTTTAAAGCAAAGGTTATATATTGTCAGCTATCAAAACTAACCCCTCCCCTCACCATTAGGCTCAAATAGGAAGTCACATATAAACCAATACATCTGTGTCAACAGCCAGAAATCTCTTTTTAAAAATTTTTATTGGGCTAAAAACTACATTAAAAGTTTGCCATCTTAACCATTTTTGAATGCATAGTTCAGTAGTATTAAGTACGTCCACATTGTTGTAAAACAGATCTCCATAACTTTTCATCTTGTGAATCTGAGACTCTATACCCAACTCTCTTACCCTTCCTACTCCCCCCAGCCCCTGGCAATCACCATTCTACTTTCTGTTTCTATGAATTTGACTAGTTTAGATATCTCATAGAAACAGAATCATACAGTATTTGTCATTCTGTAACTGGCTTATATCACTTAGCACAATGTCTTAAAGGTTCATTCCTGTTGGAGCATATGCCAGAATTTCCTTCCTTTTAAGGCTAAATAACATTTAATTATATGCATATACTGCATTTTGTTTATTCATTCATCCATCCATGAACAATTGGGTTGCTTCTCTGCAGCTCTTCATTATTATGAATAATTCTATGAACGTGGATGTGCAAAGGGAACAGATCTATCATAACACAGAGAAAGGCCAGACATCACAAGGGGAAGCTCAGAAAAGGAGAAAAATGAAAACAAAATTTAAAGCATGTTTGTGACTGTGTGTGTGTGTGTGTGTGTGTGTGTGTGTGTGTGTGTGTATGTAGGTAAGGGAGATAAAATGCCAAGGTGATTGCTTTAAGAATTCTTGTCTAACTTCAAATTTGAAATAAATAAAATTATCTGAATTTCACCACTTATGGTCCCATTAAATAGGGTAAATAAATACTAAAAAACTGAGGTAAAAACATTCAGTAAGAAACGACAAGAAATGATAAGATGACTGAGGCAATGTAAAAGCAAGGAAGTCATGACCTAATGGGGGAAAAGGAAAAAACAAACAAAAAAGTGGATCATTTCAGCATTAACTCAAAAGTCCACAGTCCAAAGTCTCATCTGAGAGAAGGCAAGTCACTTCCACCTATGAGCCTGTAAAATCAAAAGCAAGCTAGTTACTTCCTAGATACAATGGGGGTATGACATTGGGTAAATACAAATGGGAGGAATTGGCCAAAACAAAGGGGCTACAGGCCCCATGCAATTCTGAAATCCAGTAGGGCAGTCAAATCTTAAAGCCCCAAAATGATCTCCTTTGACTCCATGTCTCACATCCAGGTCACATCAATGCAAGAGGTGGGGTTCAATGGTCTTGGGCAGTTCCACCCCTGTGGCTTTGCAGGGTATAGCCTCCCTCCTGGCTGCTTCCACAGGCTGGTGTTGAGTGTCTGCGGCTTTTCCAGGCACACAGTATAAGCTGTCAGTGGATCTACAATTCTGGGGTCTGGAGGACGGTGGCTTTCTTCTCACAGCTACACTGGGCAGTGCCCCAGTGGGGACTCTGTGTGGGGGCACTCACCACATATTTGCCTTCTGCACTGCCCTAGCAGAGGTTCTCCATGCGGGCCCCACTCCTACAGCAAATGTCTATCTGGACATCCAGGTGTTTCTATACATCTGAAATCTAGGCAGAGACTTCCAAGTCTCAATTTTTGACTTCTGTGCACCTGTAGGCTCAACTTCACGTGTAGGCTGCCAAGTCTGGGGGCTTGCACCCTCTTAAGCCATGGCCTAAGATGTACCTTGGCCCATTTTAGCAATGGCTGGAGTGGTTGGGATGCAGGGCATCAAGTCCCTAGACTGCACACAGCAGAGGGACCCTGGGCCTGGCCCACAAAACCATTTTTTCACCTTAAGCTTCCAGGCCTGTGATGCGATGGGCTGCCACAAAGGTCTCTGACATGCTCTGGAGATATTTTCCCCCATTGTCTTGGTGATTAACATTCCACTTCTCAATACTTATGCACATTTCTGCAGCCATCTCGAGTTTCTCCTCAGAAAATACGATTTTCTTTTCTATCACATAGGGTGCAAATTTTCCAAACTTTCATGCTCTATTTCTGTTTTAAAACTGAGCGCCTTTAACAGAACCCAAGTCACTTATTGAATGCTTTGCTGCTTAGAAATTTCTTCTGCCAGATACCCTAAATCACCTCTCTCAAGTTCAAAGTTTCACAACTCTCTAGGGCAGGAGCAAAATGCCTTCAGTCTCTTTGCCAAAACATAACATGAGTCACCTTTGCTTCAGTTCCCAACAAGTTCCTCATCTCCATCTGAGACCACCTCAGCCTGGATTTCATTGTCCATATCATTATCAGATTTTGGTCAAAGCTATTAAAGAAATCTCTAGGGAGTTCCACACTGTCCCACATTTTCCTGTCTTCTTCTGAGCCCTCCAAACTGTTCCAACCTCTGTCTGTTACCCAGTTCCAATGTTGCTTCCACATTTTCGGGTATCTTTTCAGCAGCACCCCATCCCAGTACCAATTTACTGTACTAGTCCATTTTCATGCAGCTTATAAAGTTACCTGAGACTGGGAAATTTACAAAAGAAAGAGGTTTAATGGGCTTATAGTTCCAGGTGGCTAGGGAGGCCTCACAATCATGTTGGAAGGTGAAAGGCACTTCTTACATGCTGGCGCAAAAGAGAAAATGAGAACCAAGCAAAAGGGGTTTCCCCTTATAAAACCATCAGATCTTGTGAGACTTATTCACTACCACGAGAACAGTATGGGAGAAACTGCCTCAAGATTCAATGATCTCTCACCAGGTCCCTCCCACAACACATGGGAATTAGGTGAACACAATTCAAGATGAGACTTGGGTGGGGACACAGAGCCATACCATATCACCAGGCTTGGTAACACACACCTGTAGTCCCAGCTACTAGGGAGGCTGAGGCATAAGAATTATTTGAACCCAGGAGGCAGAGGTTTTAGTGAGCTGAGATAGCGCCACTGTATTCCAGCCTGGGCAACAGAGCAAGACTGTGTTTCAAAATATATATATATATCAAAAAAAAAATATATATATATATCAGAAGTAATTTATCATATTTGCATTCATTTGGTGTAGAGAATTTTCTTTCCAGCTTTATTTTTCATATTAAAACATTTGACCTTTTTTATCATTATGAATTCTTTGTAAATATTACTTTTCATGTCTGTAATATTCCATCAACTGGGTGGATAATAATTTCTTTAATTTGTACTCTATTATTGGCTATTTAGGTTTATATTTTATCTTCCTCCTATTAAAAATAATGCTGTTGCAAGGTGTGAGGTTTATTGTTTTATTTTGATTTTTGATAGCAAACTGAAGCTATTAATTATATTAATATAGTTAAATCTGTTTATGCTTTCCTCTATGACGTCCTCCACTGGTTCTAAACTTGGAAAGTTTGCCACCATTTTAAAACTGTAATAAGAAGTCACTGCTTTTTCATTACAGTTTTAAAACACTGAGGTTCTTCTTTTTCTTCTACTCCCTAACAAATCCATAAATTTTCATGAATCTTGTGAGGTATGTATTTAGATAATGCTCTTTCCTAAATACACAATCAATTCTTCAATAATTGACTTATTGAACAATAATTTTTTCCTACTGATTTCTGACATCACTTTATATATATATAGTAGATACTAGCACACCCTGTGGGCTTTTTCTGAGCAAAGTAGTTGTACTTTGAAGAGCCACCAATCTATTAAAATATAGTAGGAAAAAATTCAGAATGAGATAACATAGTTTCATGTGTTAAGATGAGAACCTTATTAAATAAGAATCATAATGATCCCTCATCTAGGTTTGTTAAAAATATTTTTTGGTATTTTCCTGAGTAAGCATTAAGCTGATGAAACATTAATTTTACAAAATGTATTTGTAAACTCTGGTGATAAGGAGCATCTCATCCTCAGGTTTAATTTTAATTTTAATTTCTTCAAATGTAATTCATTCACAATCCTCTCAGGAATCTCATGAGTAATTATAGATACAGTATTAATCACATATTCTGGGTATAAATGGTGTTATAGAAAATGTAATCTATAAAATAACCACAGTAAATTCTGCCATGAGATGTAGATAAATGTAACCACTGTTAATTTGAACACAAGATGGCCAGTAGAGTAGGGAGAGCAGGGTGCCATTTATTATTCTTCAGAGGGCTTTTGGTTTCTCAAATGAAAGTTGTGAGAAAAATAAAAAGTGTTGCAGTCAGAAAGCAAGATGATGCAAGATGGGAGAAAGTACTAGAATAAAATTTAATTTCTGAAACTTTGTAAACAATTTAATAACTGATTTCTTGACTTTTTCATTTTCTGGGGAAGAAAAGGCAGCAATAATCATGGAGGAAAAACTGAGAGCAAAAGTTTGTAGCCTACAATTTGTAAATTAGAAATATATAAAAGTAAAATGGTGCATCAGCGAAAATATATTTTTGTGTTGACATTTTAATTCTGGTAAAATATATGAAGAATATAAGCTTTACGTTTAAACGTCAAGACAATTTTAGTCATATTAATGATTATAAATAATACATGTTGATTTAAACTTTGAGAAACATTTATTTACTTTCCTATACCACTTTCTTTTCTGTCCAATTTCAACTACTTAAAAAATTCCTATATATTAGATTATAAGTACAGATGGATTAATCTCTGGGGACTATTTTAATAACCTCCTTAATACTAGTGTCCCTAACACTATTGCGATTTGCCTCCTTGTAATCATCCTCTATTATGCTAACAGAACGATTTATGATTTGCAGATCAGTCACTATTCCTTTTATTCTACAGAATAAAGTCCAAATACTTTGGCTTCAAGTACAATTTGACTATTCCCTAATTTCCCACTTTGATCTCCAGTTCCTGGAAACCTCATGTTCAGTGAATAGGAATTTCTAAACTCAGAACCTTTGCTTATCTTTCTACCTGGATTGCTATTCTGCAAACCTATGCTCCTGAAGAATTGCTGATGGGATGTAATTTTTTTTTTAAAGTCATCTAATAGTGCATTAGAAATAGACATAAGCAAAGAAATACCAACCTTGCCAAATAAGCTGACCCCAAAGTACAAGGACAGTGAAAAAAGAGTCAAGTCAGCTTAACCCCAACTGGCATTTACAAGATTAACAATATGGTTTGCAATGCACTTGGAAAGAAACCAACCGGCTTTAAGATAATTAAGTGCTACCATCAAGGAAGGATTATGCAGGTGCCAAATAAGGTTGTCTGGGACACCAAATCCCTTCCTATCTTTTAATGCTATAAAAATAATGAAGAACTTGAACAAGTATGGCCTTAATCATATTTGTGATACTCTAATTCTGACTGAAGAAAGACTTAAGACAGGAAGCTAGATGGAGTAAAGACAGCAAACAAAAAGAGAGTCACACATTTGCTTAATATGTAAATCCAAAAATTTCTTGAGTACTCAAGATATTTTCATTCTTCCTCTAGCTCTTGTCAAGTTAGTACAGGCAATAAATCATGTAGCTGCACATCCACATTGTCTTGCCTCTTCTGCAAAAAAGGTACTATACACCAGGAAAGAAAATGCTTGCTCTTCTTTCTGGCATGAGAATAGAAATAAGAGAGATCCTGTTGGCATGTTCTTACCAATGCCCAGGAGGGCTGGGTCAACCCAGCAGGGTAAGTGTAGTAAAACCAACCACTACTACCTCATCCTTAAAGTCCAGCTTGAAAACCATTTCCTCTCTGTGTGTTTTTTTTTTTTTTTTCAAATTTGTCCTTGATTTTCCAGACAGATTTTAATTACTTGTCATATTTTTCTGTAGAACTTTATATAAACCCACAACATAATATTTTGCATTGTAGACATACCCGCACAAAAACCCACAACTGTTTGAATTCATTAAGGCTGGGGGTTTAGAGTTTCATCTTTTATAGTTCCAATGCCTTGAGTATAGTCTGTATTAGAAAAATGTTACTTTTATTGAATTGTTAAATTAAGCTACAAAGCCACAGTTTTCTAAGTCACATTGAAGTATCTTTATTCTTGAAGTTTACTTCAATAGTTTAATGAAACCTTCCCTTTCCCTACTGCCTGTGACCAACGACCTTTTTTCTCTAAACTCCCATACCCATCATAATCTAGAGCCACATGCATGACCAGAGCTGTTCACATTCCCAAGAAATTCCTGAAAAAGCCCTAAGCTGTCACCTCTGCTGGCTTTGAGTCTCTGCACAAGCAGATTGAAAGCTAACAAAGAGTTGTGAAACACAATACTAATTGTCAAAGACATGCTCTAAAACACACAGAGCCCCTCTGTAAAGACTGGAAGATTCTTTGTGTTTGTTTTGGTTCCCGGCATTTAAGAAAATATCTATCCAGGGGAGGAGCCAACATGGCCGAATAGGAACAGCTCTGGTCTACAGCTCCCAGCGTGAGCGACTCAGAAGACGGGTGATTTCTGCATTTCCATCTGAGGTACCAGGTACATCTCACTAGGGAGTGCCAGACAGTGGGCGCAGGTCAGTGGGTGCGTGCACCGTGCGCAAGCCGAAGCAGGGCAAGGCATTGCCGCACTCGGGAAGCGCAAGGGGTCAGGGAGTTCCCTTTCCTAGTCAAAGAGAGGGGTGACGGACGGCACCTGGAAAATCGGGTCACTCCCACCCGAATACTGCACTTTTCCGACGGGTTTAAAAAACGGCGCACCACAAGATTATATCCCGCACCTGGCTCGGAGGGTCCTACGCCCACGGAGTCTCGCTGATTGCTAGCACAGCAGTCTGAGATCAAACTGCAAGGCGGCAGCGAGGCTGGGGGAGTGGTGACCGCCACTGCCCAGGCTTGCTTAGGTAAACAAAGCAGCAGGGAAGCTCGAACTGCGTGGAGCCCACCACAGCTCAAGGAGGCCTGCCTGCCTCTGTAGGCTCCACCTCTGGGGGCAGAGCACAGACAAACAAAAAGTCAGCAGTAACCTCTGCAGACTTAAATGTCCCTGTCTGACAGCTTTGAAGAGAGCAGTGGTTCTCCCAGCACGCAGCTGGAGATCTGAGAACGGGCAGACTGCCTCCTCAAGTGGGTCCCTGACCCCTGACCCCGAGCAGCCTAACTGGGAGGCACCCCCCAGCAGGGGCACACTGACACCTCACATGGCAGGGTACTCCAACAGACCTGCAGCTGAGGGTCCTGTCTGTTAGAAGGAAAACTAACAAACAGGAAGGACATCCACACCGAAAACCCATCTGTACATCACCATCATCAAAGACCAAAAGTAGATAAAACCACAAAGATGGGGAAAAAACAGAACAGAAAAACTGGAAACTCTAAAAAGCAGAGCGCCTCTCCTCCTCCAAAGGAATGCAGTTCCTCACCAGCAACGGAACAAAGCTGGACGGAGAACGACTTTGACGAGCTGAGAGAAGAAGGCTTCAGACGATCAAATTACTCTGAGCTACGGGAGGACATTCAAACCAAAGGCAAAGAAGTTGAAAACTTTGAAAAAAATTTAGAAGAATGTATAACTAGAATAACGAATACAGAGAAGTGCTTAAAGAAGCTGATGGAGCTGAAAACCAAGGCTCGAGAACTACGTGAAGAATGCAGAAACCTCAGGAGCCGATGTGATCAACTGGAAGAAAGGGTATCAGCAATGGAAGATGAAATGAATGAAATGAAGCGAGAAGGGAAGTTTAGAGAAAAAAGAATAAAAAGAAATGAGCAAAGCCTCCAAGAAATATGGGACTATGTAAAAAGACCAAATCTACGTCTGATTGGTGTACCTGAAAGTGACGGGGAGAATGGAACCAAGTTGGAAAACACTCTGCAGGATATTATCCAGGAGAACTTCCCCAATCTAGCAAGGCAGGCCAACGTTCAGATTCAAGAAATACAGAGAACGCCACAAAGATACTCCTCCAGAAGAGCAACTCCAAGACACATAATTGTCAGATTCACCAAAGTTGAAATGAAGGAAAAAATGTTAAGGGCAGCCAGAGAGAAAGGTCGGGTTACCCTCAAAGGGAAGCCCATCAGACTAACAGTGGATCTCTCGGCAGAAACCCTACAAGCCAGAAGAGAGTGGGGGCCAATATTCAACATTCTTAAAGAAAAGAATTTTCAACCCAGAATTTCATATCCAGACAAACTAAGCTTCATAAGTGAAGGAGAAATAAAATCCTTTACAGACAAGCAAATGCTGAGAGATTTTGTCACCACCAGGCCTGCCCTAAAAGATCTCCTGAAGGAAGCGCTAAACATGGAAAGGAACAACCGGTACCAGCTGCTGCAAAATCATGCCAAAATGTAAAGACCATCGAGACTAGGAAGAAACTGCATCAACTAACGAGCAAAATAACCAGCTAACATCATCATGACAGGATCAAATTCACACATAACAATATTAACTTTAAATGTCAATGGACTAAATGCTCCAATTAAAAGATACAGACTGGCAAATTGGATAAAGACCCATCAGTGTGCTGTATTCAGGAAACCCATCTCATGTGCAGAGACACACATACGCTCAAACTAAAAGGATGGAGGAAGATCTACCAAGCAAATGGAAAACAAAAAAAGGCAGGGGTTGCAATCCTAGTCTCTGATAAAACAGACTTTAAACCAACAAAGATCAAAAGAGACAAAGAAGGCCATTACATAATGGTAAAGGGATCAATTCAACAAGAAGAGCTAACTATCCTAAATATATATGCACCCAACACAGGAGCACCCATATTCATAAAGCAAGTCCTGAGTGACCTACAAAGAGACTTAGACTCCCACACATTAATAATGGGAGACTTTAACACCCAACTGTCAACATTAGACAGATCAACGAGACAGAAAGTCAACAAGGTTACCCAGGAATTGAACTCAGCTCTGCACCAAGCAGACCTAATAGACATCTACAGAACTCTCCACCCCAAATCAACAGAATATACATTTTTTTCAGCACCACACCACACCTATTCCAAAATTGACCACATACTTGGAAGTAAAAGCTCTCCTCAGCAAATGTAAAAGAACAGAAATTATAACAAACTATCTCTCAGACCACAGTGCAATCAAACTAGAACTCAGGATTAAGAATCTCACTCAAAGCCGCTCAACTACATGGAAACTGAACAACCTGCTCCTGAATGACTACTGGGTACATAATGAAATGAAGGCAGAAATAAAGATGTTCTTTGAAACCAACGAGAACAAAGACACAACATACCAGAATCTCTGGGACGCATTCAAAGCAGTGTGTAGAGGGAAATTTATAGCACTAAATGCCCACAAGAGAAAGTAGGAAAGATCCAAAATTGACACCCTAACATCACAATTACAAGAACTAGAAAAGCAAGAGCAAACACATTCAAAAGCTAGCAGAAGGCAAGAAATAACTAAAATCAGAGCAGAACTGAAGGAAATAGAGACACAAAAAACACTTCAAAAAAATTAATGAATCCAGGAGCTGGTTTTTTGAGAGGATCAACAAAATTGATAGACCGCTAGCAAGACTAATAAAGAAAAAAAGAGAGAAGAATCAAATGGACACAATAAAAAATGATAAAGTGGATATCACCACCGATCCCACAGAAATACAAACTACCATCAGAGAATACTGCAAACACCTCTACCCAAATAAACTAGAAAATCTAGAAGAAATGGATAAATTCCTGGACACATACACTCTCCCAAGACTAAACCAGGAAGAAGTTGAATCTCTGAATAGACCAATAACAGGATCTGAAATTGTGGCAATAATCAATAGCTTACCAACCAAAAAGAGTCCAGGACCAGATGGATTCACAGCCGAATTCTACCAGAGGTACAAGAAGGAACTGGTAGGATTCCTTCTGAAATTGTTCCAATCAATAGAAAAAGAGGGAATCCTCCCTAACTCATTTTATGAGGCCAGCATCATTCTGATACCAAAGCCTGGCAGAGACACAACCAAAAAAGAGAATTTTAGACCAATATCCTTGATGAACATTGATGCAAAAATCCTCAATAAAATACTGGCAAAACGAATGCAGCAGCACATCAAAAAGCTTATCCACCATGATCAAGTGGGCTTCATCCCTGGGATGCAAGGCTGGTTCAATATACTCAAATCAGTAAATGTAATCCAGCATATAAACAGAGCCAAAGACAAAAACCACATGATTATCTCAATAGATGCAGAAAAGGCCTTTGACAAAATTCAACAACCCTTCATGCTAAAAACTCTCAATAAATTAGGTATTGATGTGACATATTTCAAAATAATAAGAGCTATCTATGACAAACCCACAGCCAATATCATACTGAATGGGCAAAAACTGGAAGCATTCCCTTTGAAAACTGGCACAAGACAGGGATGCCCTCTCTCACCACTCCTATTCAACATAGTGTTGGAAGTTCTGGCCAGGGCAATTAGGCAGGAGAAGGAAATAAAGGGTATTCAATTAGGAAAAGAGGAAGTCAAATTGTCCCTGTTTGCAGATGACATGATTGTATATCTAGAAAACCCCATTGTCTCAGCCCAAAATGTCCTTAAGCTGATAAGCAACTTCAGCAAAGTCTCAGGATACAAAATCAATGTACAAAAATCACAAGCATTCTTATACACCAACAACAGACAAACAGAGAGCCAAATCATGAGTGAACTCCCATTCACAATTGCTTCAAAGAGAATGAAATACCTAGGAATCCACCTTACAAGGGATGTGAAGGACCTTTTCAAGGAGAACTACAAACCACTGCTCAAGGAAATAAAAGAGGATACAAACAAATGGAAGAACATTCCATGCTCATGGGTAGGAAGAATCAATATCGTGAAAATGGCCATACTGCCCAAGGTAATTTACAGATTCAATGCCATCCCCATCAAGCTACCAATGCCTTTCTTCACACAATTGGAAAAAACTACTTTAAAGTTCATATGGAACCAAAAAAGAGCCCACATCGCCAAGTCAATCCTAAGCCAAAAGAACAAAGCTGGAGGCATCACACTACCTGACTTCAAACTATACTACAAGGCTACAGTAACCAAAACAGCATGGTACTGGTACCAAAACAGAGATATAGATCAATGGAACAGAACAGAGCCCTCAGAAATAACGCCGCATATCTACAACTATCTGATCTTTGACAAACCTGAGAAAAACAAGCAATGGGGAAAGGATTCCCTATTTAATAAATGGTGCTGGGAAAACTGGTTAGCCATATGTAGAAAGCTGAAACTGGATCCCTTCCTTACACCTTATACAAAAATCAATTTAAGATGGATTAAAGACTTAAATGTTAGACCTAAAACCATAAAAACCCTAGAAGAAAACCTAGGCAATACCATTCAGGACATAGGCATGGGCAAGGACTTCATGTCTAAAACACCAAAAGCAATGGCAACAAAAGACAAAATTGACAAATGGGATCTAATTAAACTAAAGAGCTTCTGTACAGCAAAAGAAACTACCATCAGAGTGAACAGGCAACCTACAAAATGGGAGAAAATTTTTGCAAGCTACTCATCTGACAAAGGGCTAATATCCAGAATCTACAATGAACTTAAACAAATTTACCAGAAAAAAACAAAGAACCCCATCAAAAAGTGGGCAAAGGACATGAACAGACACTTCTCAAGAGAAGACATTTATGCAGCCAAAAAACACATGAAAAAATGCTCATCATCACTGGCCATCAGAGAAATGCAAATCAAAACCACAATGAGATACCATCTCACACCAGTTAGAATGGCAATCATTAAAAAGTCAGGAAACAACAACAGGTGCTGGAGAGGATGTGGAGAAACAGGAACACTTTTACACTGTTGGTGGGAATGTAAACTAGTTCAACCATTGTGGAAGTCAGTGTGGCGATTCCTCAGGGATCTAGAACTAGAAATACCATTTGACCCAGCCATCCCATTACTGGGTATATACCCAAAGGACTATAAATCATGCTGCTATAAAGACACATGCACACGTATGATTATTGCGGCACTATTCACAATAGCAAAGTCTTGGAACCAATCCAAATGTCCAACAATGATAGACTGGATTAAGAAAATGTGGCACATATACACCATGGAATACTATGCAGCCATAAAAAATGATGAGTTCACGTCCTTTGTAGGGACATGGATGAAATTGGAAATCATCATTCTCAGTAAACTATCGGAAGAACAAAAAACCAAACACCGCATATTCTCACTCATAGGTGGGAATTGAACAGTGAGATCACATGGACACAGGAAGGGGAATATCACACTCTGGGGACTGTTGTGGGGTGGGGAGAGGGGGAAGGGATAGCACTGGGAGATATACCTAATGCTAGATGATGAGTTAGTAGGTGCAGTGCACCAGCATGGCACATGTATACATATGTAACTAACCTGCACAATGTGCACATGTACCCTAAAACTTAAAGTATAATAATAATAATAATAAAAAGAAAAGAAAATATCTATCCAATAATTAGTTAACCATTAAGCTAGTGAAAAAGATACTTCAGTGGCCATGTACAACAAAGAATACTGAGTTTACAAAAGTAGTTTAGAAAAGTTACTAAACAAACAAAAATAATAAAAATGACTACAGTATGCAGCAACAACAAACCCTGGGTTAGAGGGAAATCTGATTTCCAGAGGTTGCCACATTAAAATATTAAAATGTTCAGTTTTAATCAAAACTTATGAGGCATGATAAGGAATAAGAAAATATGGCTCATATGCAGAAATAAAGCAATCAATAGAAGCAGTCTCGGAGAAAGCCCATACATTGTATTTACCAGGCAAATATTTTAAACCATCTACTTAAAAATGTTCAAGAGTTAAAGAAAAATTTGTCTAAAGAACTAGAAAAAAGCATGAAAATGACATATCAGAAGAGACACAAATTTTAAAAAGTAACCAAATAGACATTCTAGAATTGAAAACTACAAGAACTAAAATGAAAACTACATCAAAGAAGACTTGAGCAGACAGAAGAGTCGTTGAGCTTGAAAATAGCTCAATGGAGAACATCTAGTGTGAGAAAAAGAAAGAAAAAAGAATAAAGGAAGTGTACAGAGCCTAAGAGACCTGTGAGACTCCATGACATGTACCAAGATATGCATAATGGAAGTCCAGAAGGAGAAAGAGAGAGAGAGAGAGAGAAAAGGGCAAAAATAATATTTGAAAAAATAGTGGCTAAAAACTTCTAAAATTTGTTGAAAAAATATTAATCTACACATGTAAGAAGCTAAACAAACCAAGAAGTATAAACTCAGAGACATACCTGAGAAACATCATAATCAAACTGTTGAAAGCCAAAGACAAAAAAAAAAAAAAGTCTTGAAAGCAGTAAAAGAAGTAACTCATGATGAACAAAGGATCTTTGGGAAGAGTAACAGCTAATTTCTCATCAGAAACAATGGAGCACAGGAGGCAGTGGGATAATGAATTCAAAGTGCAGAGAGAAAAATATTGTCAATGAAAAATTCCATAGTTAGCAAAGATATACTTCAAAAGTGAAGGAGAAATTAATATATTACCAGATAAATTTTAAAATGAGAGCTTTTCACATGCAGACCTGCCCTGTAAGAAATGCTTTAGTCTTTCATGCTGAAATAAAAGGACACAAGAAAATATCTTTATATGAATAAATAAAGAACATCAGCAAATGTAAATATTTAGGTAATACAAAAGGAAGCATTATGTATTTTTGTTTGTAACTCCTCTTTTTTCTATCTTATTTAAAATAAAATTGCATAAAACAAGTATAAACCTATATATTAATTGGCGCATATATACAAAGATGTAATTTGTGACAATAATAAAGCAAAGAGGAGGGGAGGGGACAGAGTTATATAATATATTGGTACTTTTTTTTTTTAGATGGAGTCCTGCTCTGTCACCCAGCTGGAGTGCAAGGATGTGATCTCAGCTCACTGCAACCTCTGCCTCCCTGGTTCAAGCAATTCTCCTGCTTCAGCCTCCGGAGAAGCTGGGACTACAGGCACATGCCACCACGCCCAGCTAATTTTTGTATTTTTAGTAGAGATGGGGTTTTACCATGATGGCCAGGATGGTCTTGATCTCCTGACCTCATGATCTGCCCACCTTGGCCTCCCGATCAACTGCTGGATTACAAGCGTGAGCCACCACGCCCAGCCTATTGTATACTATTGAAATTGATTTAATATTAATCTTAGCTCTGAATCTAGATATTATAAATTAAGATGTCATTTTAATCCCCAGGCAATCATTAAGAAAAAAAACTAGTAAAAAAACAAGAGAATTTAAAAAAGCACACTAGACAATATTCATTTAACACAGAAAAGAAGTATTGGCGGAAGTGAGGAATATAAAAGATATAAGACAAAAACAAAACAAATGGCAAAATGGCAGAAGTACATCTTTATAGACTGGATAAAGAAAATGTGGTACAGATACACCATGGAATACTATGCATCCATTAAAAAAGAAGAATATCATGTCCTTTGCAGGGACATGGATGGAGCTGGAGACCATTATCCTTAGCAAACCAACGCAGGAACAGTAAACCAAATACCACGTGTTCTCACTTACAGGTGAGAGCTAAATGATGGGAACACTGGACACATAGAGGGGAACAGCACACACTATCAGATAGTGGAGGGCATTAGGAGGGAGAGGATCAGGAAAAGTAACTAAGTGGGTGCTAGGCTTAATACCTGGTGACAAAATAATCTATTCAACAAATCTCCATGACACAAGTTTACCTATGTAACAAATCTGCACATGTACCCCTTAAAATAAAAGTTAAAAAAATTACATGTAAATGGACTAAGAGTTTCCATGAAAAAGCAAAGGTTGGAACAATTAATTTTTTAAAAAAACAAACATGAACCAAGTGTATGCTTTCTATGAGAGACTTAACAATAGATTCAAAGGCACAAATAGGCTTCATGTGAAAAGATGGAAAAATATATTCTGTACAAACAATAACAAAAAGTGAGCTGGAGTGGCTATACTAACACCAGACAGAATAGACTATAAGTAAAAAACTGTTACAAGAGACAAAGGACTTTATATAATGTTAAAGGGGTAATATATAATATAACAATTATAAACATACACACATCTAACAACGGAGCCTCAAAATACAAGGAGAAACACTAACAGAATTGAAAGGATAAAGTTCAACAATAATATGTGGGGACTGCAATATTCCACTTTCAATAATAGAAACAACAACTAGATAGAAGATCAATGATGCAATAGGAGACTTGCACAACACTATAAGCCAAGTGGACCTAACAGACAATTATAAAACACTTTATTCATCAACAGCAAATAAACATTCTTCTCAAGTGCACATGGAGCATTCTCAGGGTAGAATATTTATTAAGCCACAAAATGTGTCAATACATTTAAAAAGATTAAAATAATAAAAATATGCCCTGGGCGCAGAGGCTCACGCCTGTAATCCCAGCATTTTGTGAGGCCGAGGTGGGTGGATCACAAGGTGAGAAGATCGAGGCCATCCTGGCTAATGCAGTGAAACGCTATCTCTTCTAAAAATACAAAAAATTAGCCGGGCATGGTGGCGGGCACCTATAATCCCAGCTACTCAGGAGGCTGAGGCAGGAGAATCTCTTGAACCCGGGAGGCAGAGGTTGCAGTGAGCCGAGATCATGCCACTGCACTCCAGCCTGGGTGACAGAGTGAGACTTATCTCAAAAAAAAAAAAAAAAGCTCTGTGACTACATGTAATTAAACCATAAAGCAGTAACAGAAAGCCACGTCAAAAATTCACAAATATGTTCAAATTAAACAATAATGAATAAAAAAATTACAAGAGCAAACAGAAAATACTTTGGAATGAGCAAAAACATACTAAAACTTAAGAGATGCAGTAAAATCAGTGCTCAGAGAGAAATTTATAGTTGTGAATACCTACATTAAAAAAGAAATGATACCAAATCAATAACCTAATTTCTCATCCTAAGAAACTAGAAGAGCAAACAAAACCCAAAACAAAAAAAAAAAGAAAGGAATAATAAAAATTTCAGCTGAGACAAACAAAAGAGTACAAAAAAAAA
The DNA here is from genome assembly GCF_028858775.2 of Pan troglodytes. NCBI lineage: Eukaryota > Metazoa > Chordata > Mammalia > Primates > Hominidae > Pan > Pan troglodytes. The sequence goes on along the minus strand of NC_072409.2, from coordinate 69,589,865 downwards.
ATACAGAGAATCAATGAAGTCAATTCTAGTAATGTTACTAAGTATTTTCAAATTAAAGAATTCTTTAAAATCAGGAAGGAAATAATGTCAGATGCAGTAGAAATCGGCCAAGGTGTGAAAACAGAAATACAAATTGAACACTGTGGACAAAAATATAAAGTTATTTAATGTTGACTCCTTGATCTATATTGAAAGGGGTAAATATAAAGAACTAAGATAGGTTCCTTCTGGAAGGACAAGGATCAAAGGAAACAAATAGACAAAGTTTTACACCGTATGGCGTCAAGCAGTGATAACTGAAAGGAAATTGCTGACTTTTAACATGGTTCTGATTTCAGAGGACATTGTATAGTCTAGAAGAATATCAACTAGAATCACACCACAACCGAAAGTTTCAAAGGTGCCAAAGGAAGCCCAGGTCATTAAACCACTCCCCACATTGCTATGATAGATATTGAACGGACCTACAGTGGAGGACTAATATAGTCCCACAATGTCAAATGTCTGGATGATTTAAGGAATGGGAACAAAATGAGTAGATTTTTGGTGTCCGTAGATAAAGGAATCCAAAAATCCTTGGTTCTTCACATTTGTTGCCTCTCTTACAGACACTGAGCAGTGAAAATAATCATTAAGCTGTGGCCACTTCTCTCTAATACCTCCTGTGAAAAATTGTGGACAGGGAGACCATAAAAGCAACCTCTCGCCATGTCCTGAGACTAAAGACCACATGGCTTGGACTTCTTTCTGGCCCATGTGTGCAAATAACTCTAGAGACAGGTGTATACTGAATGAGTTCTCTTGTTTTTAAAGCACCAGTAATTCTACTTTTACAATATTCCCCCATCCCTCGACTTCTCTGAGAATCACCAAAACAATAAATAAAACAATTATGTGCCACTTTCACTGATAAAACTGGCAGTATTTAAAAATATACACATATATTATACAGATTTGGTAACTGTGCCTAAAAGCAGCCACTCTCAGTATAATGCTAGTTCAAATAAATATTTATATAAGCTTTTCGTTGAATAAAATTAATTAAAAGTGGTGTAGCCTCAAAACTACAATACTTCCTGAAGTAGGTAATTATTCTAAGGAAATAGTAATGTCGTCAAAAAAAGATTTGTGTTTCTAATAACAGCAAAAACTACCAAAAACATTAAAATCCAATGGGATATTCTTAAATATGCCCTACAGAAAAGGGAATACATGCTCACTATAAAATTCTTTGCATTTTTAGGTATATAAAACAGTTTAAATTTGAAATACTCTCAATTTTCTCTTTTTTCTTTCTCTCCAGTGGCAATTAAGATAATAAATTCTGAGTTTTATAATGTAATACATATAATTTATAATAGTAACTCATACATAATATTTGTAATTTAAATTATTTTAACTAATTTCCATGTAATAAACTAACTTGTTTTGTTATATTCAAAATTATATTTTTGAGATCTAACTATTGACAAAGACTCTCTCCTATGACCAAAACTTTAGTCGAGCACCTTTGAGTCATCTGCTGGGTTTCCCTCTCTGACCTTGCAGAATCCAGTTTGAGCAAGAATCCTGCCATGTCAGTTAGTGAAAACCCTCCAACCTTGGTATCTCGCCACCCTCATTATCTGATATCACCCTGGCTCGCTTTCAACAAGAATTTTGTTGAGTCTTTCTAGCAAAAGTTACCTTACCCCTGATGTTTTCCTTACTAATCTTTCATCCACTGATGCCCACCCTGTTCCTTGGCTATAAATCCCTACCTGTCCTTGTTGGACCTGAAATTGACTTCAGTCTCTCTCCCTAATGGCAGGACTCCATTGCAGTGGCCCCTGTGTCTATCACCTTGGCCCCCACTAAGCTTACCATCTTTAACAAATGCCAAGAATTATTTTTTTCTTTAACATTATATTAACATATATAAATCTAATTTATTTATTTTTAACTGTAGTATTCCACTGTATCATTGTATAATGCACAATTTATTTACTCACTCTCTTACTGTGGACCATTTAAATTGTTTCCAAATTTTCAATATAACAGCATCATAATAAACATCTGCATATAGCTTCACAATTTATGTGTCAGTATTTCTCTAAGGCGGCATCACAAACTTTTTGGCCTAGGACTTTTTGCACTCTTAAAAATTATTGAGAATGCCAATGAGTGTTGTCTATGTGGATTATATTTATCAATATTTAAAGTATTAGAAGTTAAAATAGAAATTTAAAAAATATTTATTAGTCTGTTTTAAAAATAACAAGCCCATTATATCTGAACACAGGTAGCATATTCTATTAAAATAACTATATTTTACAAAAAAAGAAAAATACAATTTTTTACATTTTTTCAAATCTCTCTCACTAAAGCCTCATTTAATAGAACAAAATTGGATCATAATATTTGCTTCTGCATTCACCCTGTAGTGATATGCATCTTTGGTTGAAAGAAATCCTGATTCACACAGATGTCTTGTTGGAAAAGAGAAATAGATTTCAATAGCCTTTTTTGATTATTTTAGGTATTCTTCTTTGATACTATACAAAGTGGTATTTCTAAAAGATTCATTACAATATAAATCTGAAATCATAACAATATACTTCTCATACAGTTTTGTTAAAATCTATTGGTCTATCTTGTACGTTGAATTGTTCTGTGCCATGATTTTCTAACATCATACATTGATCATTTGGAAAATACTGGTTCACTGAGTTTGCAGATCTTCTAAATGAGGACACATTTCATTTATACAATATTTAAAAATCGTATTTGTTAATATCACACAAGTTTCATCAGGTAAAGTTTACACTAACAGCTGTTAATCTCACAGTAGCTAATACAACCTTACCAAAATTCTAATTTTTGGCCCGGGGATGGTGGCTCACTCCTGTAATCCCAGAACTTTGGGAGACTGAGGCACAAGGATCAGTTGAGGTCAGGAGCTTGAGACTAGCCTGGCCAACATGGCGAAACCCTGTCTCTACTAAAAATACAAAAATTAGCCAGGTGTGGTGGCACACGCCTGTAATTCTAGGTACTTGGGAGGCTGAAACAGTAGAATCGCTTGAACCCAGGAGGCAGAGGTTGCAGTGAGCCAAGATCTTCCCACTGCAATGCAGCCTGGGCAACAGAGTGAGACTCCGCCTCAAAAAAAAAAATCTAATTTTTGCCTAGAAGCTTAGATTTTTATTGTATCATTGGTACAAACATAATCCATGTTTGTCTTGAAATGACAAATTCACTTTGTTCATTTTAATGTCTGCTATGTATCTTCCTGAATAAGTGTAATTTGTCAGTCATTCTTTCAAGTAAAAATGGTGTCCCACAAATAAAAGCAGCTAATTCAGCTCATAACTTAATCACACAAGTGTTCTATACTCTTTAGTATACAACAGAAATATTTCATGCTTAATTGCAATTTTGTCACATAGAATATTAAAAGGATGTGCATTCAAGATGCAAAATGTTAGAAATTTAATAATTTTTACTGATTTATGAAGGATATTTGTAAGTAAAACTATTTTTGAACTGCAAGTGCACAGTGGTGAAGAACTTGAACTGTAGTACACTTTTGTGCTTCTGCCTTGATTTGTGCTAACCGTTTTTTGTTTTTGTTTTTTTGTTTGTTTATCTTCCATTGCTTTAAACCATCAGTGCAAATGTCAACACAGAGAAAAAGACAAATATGGCCTTCATATTATAATAAAACTAATTTTGACTTTCAGACAGTCTGAAAAGATCTCAGCATCCCCCAGGGGTCTGTGAACCACACTTAGAAAACTACTGCTCTAAGATATACAGTTAGAAAAGGAATCATTGGGATGAAGAATGAGAGCTTGGTCAGCTTTCTGAGATTACTAAACTGATGTCTATGTTTCCAGCAGCCATGCTTGAATATTCACTTTTTCTGTCCATCCTTTGCAACCACTGGTTTTTATCACATTTAAGAACTTTGGCCACGCTCTTCGGGCTACACAAATGACTGTGTTGTTTAATTTCATTTTTTGAGACAGAGTTTCGCTCTTGTTGCCCAGGCTGGAGTGCAATGGCGGAATCTCAGCTCACTGCAACCTCTGCCTCCCGGATTCAAGTGATTTCCCTGTCTCAGCCTCCTGAGTAGCTGGGATTACAGGTGCCCGCCACCACATCCAGCTAATTTTTGTATTTTTAGTAGAGACAGGGTTTCGCCATGTTGGTCAGGCTGGTCTGGAACTCCTGGCCTCAGGTTATCCACCTGCCTTGGCCACCTAAAGTACTGGGATTACAGGCGTGAGCCACCGCGCCTGGCAGACTCTGTTGTTTTAGTTTCACTTCTGTAGTTGTCAGCTTTTGATTTTGTGCTAAAATATATAAAAGTTGCCATATATGAAATTATATATGTAATTTTTATATAAAATTTATATAATATATACTGTATTTCATATATAGAGAGAGAGAGAAAGAAAGGAGAGAGAGAGAGAGAGTCCCTTTGGGTATCTTTGGTTAATTTTGTACTTATAAACCCTTTACTCATTTTCCTTTCTTGTCTTTTTTTTAATTTATCTTCAGTGCTTAGTATATGCTTTTCTTACCTCTGATCCTTCATATGTTGTGTATTTTGCAAATATATTCTCCCAGTATTCTTTATCCTTTATATTTTGATTATATAGGCTTTTCTCTGTTTTATAGAAGTTTTAATCTCTAATTTGATTAAATTTATTAGTCTTTCACATACAATTTTTGTTTTTTGAAACTCATTTTCAAAATTCTTCATGAACCCAAGTTCATAAACATAATTCTCTTACATTTCCTTCTAATAATTTTGTTTTGTTTTACATATTTAGTTCTTTAAATCACCTAAATATAGATAGTAAATCAGCCCTCTAATTATATCATCTAAACTGTCTACATAGTATTTTTTTTTTGTCTGCTCACTCTATTGGTTTCTGTTGAGAGAAATGTTAAAATCTTCTACTAGTATTGGGAATTTTTTTCTCTAATTCAGTCAGCTATTTATATAGTTCAAGTCTTTCTGTTAGGTGCATATAAGTTAATGATTCTTATGTCTTCTTGTAGAAACGCTTCTTTCTAACATTATGTGGTGTTCCTTTTCATTCTTGATAAAACTTGCCAAAATTATTATTCCTCCACCCATTAATTTTAGTTAATATTTCCCTGATATATTTTTCTTTTGCTTTGCTTTCAATCTAATTATTTGTTTGTTTGTTCATTTATGTATGTGTGTATGTTTTCATGAAATTTTTATTTACTATGAATCAAGAACTGTCCTAAGTGCTTTACAAGTATCTCCTCAATCTTTCATCATTGTTCAGAAGTATTTTTTGTAAATGGCATATAGGTGAATTATATTTAATTCAATCTGATACTTTGCTTTATAATAGATAATTGTAATCTCTTTATAGATATTGTGATATTGACAATAGGTGACTCATTTATACCATTGCATTCTAGGGTTTTGATGCTATTTCTTTGAATTTTTTTTTATTGCTCTCTACTAGAATAATAATTTTGTCTTTATTCTCTTCTATCCCAGCTAATTCAAAATACATAGAAGGTAGTTCCATTTCTTAATTTAACACTTCAACGTATATATAAATCTTTGAAAACATTCCCTATATTGGGAGGATTGAGTGTATTATGAGTCCCTTCTCTTTCAAGTTGATGTGTGAAGCTTCCACTCCAAGCCTCCCATGCTCTTCTGGTGCCAGTATATTACTTAGGCTTCACTAATCAGATCTTCTGTTGCAAGTCTTCAATTCAGAAGAAACCAGAGGGAGAGTGATATTGTTTGGCTGTGTCCCCACCCAAATCTCATCTTGAATTTTAGCTCCCATAATTCCCATGTGTTGTGGGAGGGACCCTGTGGGAGTTAATTGAATGAATCATGGGGATGGTTTTCCCCATACTGTTCTCATGGTAGTGAATAAGTCTCACAAGAGCTGATGGTTTTGTAAGGGGAAACCCCTTTCACTTGGTTCTCATTTTCTGTCTTGCCACCACCATGTACGATGTGCCTTTCACCTTCTGCCATGATTGGGAGGCCTCCCCAGCCACATGGAACTGTGAGTCCGTTAAACCTCTTTTCTTTATAAATTACTCAGTCTCAGGTATGTTTTTATCAGCAGTGTGAAAACAGTGTGACTAATACAGTAAATTGGTATCAGTAGAGAAGAGTGCTGCTGTAAAGATTTTAAAAAACGTGGAAGTGACTTTGAAACTGGGTAATAGTCAGAGGTTGGAACAGTTTGGAGGGCTCAGAAGAAGACAGGAAAATATGGGACAGTTTGAAACTTCGTAGAGACTTGTTGAATGGCTTTGACCAAAATGCTGATAATGATATGAACAATGAAATCCAGGCTGAGGTGATCTCAGATGGAGATGAGGAACTTGTTGGGAACTGAAGCAAAGGTGACTCTTGTTATGTTTTAGCAAAGAGACTGGCAGCATTTTGCCTCTATCTGAGAGATCTGTGGAACTTTGAACTTGAGAGAGATGATTTAGGGTATCTGGTGGAGGAAATTTCTAAGCAGCAAAGCATCCAACAGGTGACTTGGGTGCTGTTAAAAGCAGTTTTAAAAGAGAAACAGAGCATAAATGTTTGGAAAATTTCCAGCCTGATGATGTGATAGAAAACAAAAAACCATTTTCTGAGGAGAAATTCAAGCCAGATGCAGAAATTTCCATAAGGAATAGGAGCCAAATGTGATTCACCAAGAAAATAAGGAAAATGTCTCCAGGGTATGTCAGGGACCTTTGCAGCAGCACCTCTTATCACAGACCCAGAGGCTTAGGAGGAAAAAATGGTTTCTTGGGCAGGGTGTGGGTCCCCACTGCTCTATGCAGCCTAGGGACTTTGTGCCCTACATCCTACCCCCTCCATCCATTGCTAAAAAAGGCCAAAGTACAGCTTGGGCCATGGCTTCAGAGGGTGCAAGCCCCAAGCCTTGGCAGCTTCCACATGGTGTTGAGCCTATGGGTGCACAGAAGTCAAGAATTGAGGTTTGGGAATCTCTGCCTAGATTTCAGAGGATGTATAGAAATGCCTGGATGTCCACGCAGAAGTTTGCTGCAGGAGTGGGGTGCTCATGGGGAACCTCTGCTAGGGTAGTGCAGAAGGAAAACATGGGGTATAAGCCCCCCTCACAGAGTCCCTACTGGGATACCACCTAGTGCAGCTGTGAGAAGAGGGCTACCATCCTCCAGACCAAGAATGATAGATCCACCAACACCTTGCACTGTGCACCTGGAAAAGCCACAGACACTCAACATCAGACTGTGAAAGCAGCCAGGAGGGGGCCTATACCCTGCAAAGCCATAGAGGCGGAGCTGCCCAAGGCTGTGGGAACCTACCTCTTGCATCAGCAGGACCTGGATGCGAGACATGGAGTCAAAGGAGATCATTTTGGAGCTTTAAGATTTGACTGCCCTACTGGATTTCAGACTTGCATGGGGCCTGTAGCCCCTTTGTTTTGGCCAATTTCTCCCATTTGGAGTGGCTGTATTTACCGAATGCCTGTACCCTGGTTGAATCTAGGAAGTAACTAACTTGCTTTTGATTTTACAGGCTCATAGGTGGAAGGGTCTTGCCTTGTCTCAGATGAGATTTTGGACTGTGGACTTTTGAGTTAATGCTGAAATGATTGAAGACTTTGGGGTACTGTTGGGAAGGCACGATTGGTTTTGAAACGTGAAGACATGAGATTTGGGAGGGTCCAGGGGAGAATGATATGGTTTGGCTGTGTCCCCACCCAAATCTCATCTCGAATTGTAGCTCCCATAATTCTCACATGTTGTGGGAGGGACCCACTGGGAGTTAATGGAATCATGGGGGCAGTTTCCCCATACTGCTCTCGTGGTAGTGAATAAGTTTCATGAGATCTGATGGTTTTCTAAGGGGAAACCCCTTTTACTTGGTTCTCATTTTCTCACTTGCCACTGTCAGTAAGTGGCCACCACCACTTTCTGCCATGATTGTGAGGCCTCCCCAGCCACATGGAACTGTGAATCCATTAAACCTCTTTTTCTTTATAAATTACCCAGTCTCGGGTATGTCTTTATCAGCAGTGTGAAAACAGACTAATACAGAGAGAATGGTCTCTTAAGGTACCTATCTTTTGTTAAAGCATGCTGCAAAGTTAACTGGCAAAAACTTCTGAAAGACTACTTTTAGGATAATTAGCTGGAACTGTGGAGGCAAGTGGCAGGAGCTGTGATGGCTTAGGAGGAGCAGCCTGGTGATGGCATTTGGCCCTCTGTTCATAATTGCAAAGCTTCAAAACTGGATTTCTTTGCTCTTGCAGAGTCTATAAGTGAATTGGTATTCTTCAATAAATTCATTCTCTAATCAAACTATCTTGGGTAAGTTTTTCTTTACAACTACAAACCTTATATATATATATAATTATTAACTTGTATAGTTGTCTATATATTATACAATTATTAACCTGTGTAATTATATCATAATTCTATAATTTTTCCAGTGAAATCTGAAGTAATTTGGTATATCTGTTGTTTATTGAATCAGCTTTCCTCTACCAGTGAATATTTTACAGTATCCATATACACGAGGTAGCAGTGAACTTCCTTGAACACTTCTCCTTTAACACATATGCATGAGATTTTATTTTTAATTTCTTTAAGGTTATACACCTAGGAGAGGAAGTCTGTGTGAAAGCTTATGCACATATTCAGATTTACTGAAGAATGCCAAACAGTTCTCCAATGTTCATTCACACCAGCAGTGACACACCAGCAGAACAGAGTTCCTGTTTCTCTACACCCTTGCCAATATGGGATCCAATTTTCCGATAGGATACCTGTAACACAGTAGCTTATGGTAGTCCTAGATTACATTTTCCTGATGACTAATGAGATTTAACATCTTTTTATACATTTAATTGCCATTTGGTTTTCTACTTAAGTATATTTCCTGTTCACATTATGTTCTATTTGGTGGTATGTTGACTTGTAGAAACCCTTTATGCAGTAAAGAAACAAATCTTTTGTTGGTTATCTAGATTACCATGTCCTTCCTTCCTCTCTCTCTTTTTCTGTCTCTCTCTCTCTCTTTCTCCTTCCTTCCTTCCTACCTTCCTTCTTTCCTCCCTCCCTCCTTCTCTCCCTCCCTCCCTTCCTTCCTTCTCTTTCTTCTCTCTTTTTCTTTCGCTTCCCAACAATTCATCTTCTGTTTTGTTTAGGTTTCTTTTTTTTTTTTTTTTTTTTTTTTTTGAGACGGAGTTTCACTCTTCTCGCCCAGGCTGGAGTGCAGTGGTGTGATCTCGGCTCACCACAACCTCTGCCTCCTGGGTTCAAGCGATTTTCCTGCCTCAGTCTCCCGAGTAGCTGGGATTACAGATGCTTGCACCGCGCCCGGCTAATTTTTGTAGTTTTTAGTAGAGACGGGGTTTCGCCATCTTGCCTAGGCTGGTGTCAAACTCCTGACCTCGTGATCTGCCCGTCTCGGCCTCCCAAAGTGCTGGGATTACAGGCATGAGCCACCGCGCCTGGCCTGTTTAGATTTCTTTTGTAGAGAATTTCCCAACTTTGATGTAAGTAAATATGAGTTATTTTCCTTCTAGGTATTAGTGTCTTATTAAAAAATTCTCCCTACTGCAATGTCATAAATATATTCTTTTTTCCTTAAAATTGCCTTTTTTTTCCACAAACAGGTCATTGATCCGCATGAAATCATTTTTTTATGTGGTGAAACAAGGTTAATTTTAGTTTTTGTTTCCATTTTTATAACCAATTTTATCAGTACCAGTTATGGAATAGTACATCTTCATTCTTAATTATTTTAAATATACCAGTTTTTATCATACATCAAGAACCTCTCTTCAGTTCTAATTCATTAGAATATTTATCAGTCCTAAACCAATACCACATTATCTTAATCAAAAAGCTTTCTAATAATCCTTAGAGTTGAACAATTCTATTCATCATATTGTTCTTTGTTTGTTTGTTTACCTTAGGCCCTTTGCACTAGCATTTAAATTTTGGAATCAATTTGGCAAGTGAATAGGATTAAGGCCCTCTGCATTAAAAATGGCTTCATGCAGAGTTCAGCTTTCCTGCCCTTCCAGCCCCAACAAGACGCCATCTTGAAAGCAGGGAGCAGCGCTTACCAGACACTGAACCTGCTGTGCCTTGATCTTGGACTCCCAGCCTCCAAAAATGTAAAACATACATTTCTGTTCTTTATAAATTTCTCAGTCTCAGGTATTTTGTTGTAACGGCACAAATGGGCTACAAGCTTTATTTCTAGTTTCCTTAGAGTTCTATTTAAAACACAGTGAATACATAATGTTAATTTTTATCAACTGCTTTTTCTGAATGTATTAACAGGATCAGAGAGTTTGCTTTATTCTGCTAATGTATGCATTATAGTAATATTTCTACTGTTAAGGCAATTTGGCAATGATGTATTTTAAAATACACGGTCTATTTAGTTTTCTAGTACATTATAGTATTGTTTTCATCTACCTTCATAGGTAAGATGGCCTTATAATTTCCCTTTTTTATATATTATTCTCTGCTATCCAGGTTTCAGTATCCCCATAAACTGAACTGAGAAATATTTCCTCTTTTTCTATTTGTACATTTGTAACCATTTATATCATATTGGAATTATCACTTTTTGAAATGTTTGGTAGAATATCTGAGGCCAATTTTTGTTTGTTTGTTTGGTGGCAGGGCGCATACTTTAAAATACTGATTTGATTGGTTTAATCATTGTAAGCCTAATCATGTTTTCTGCTTGCTCTGAGCCAGTTATGGCAAATCATGCTGATGTTAGATAATTGTGCATGTTTCTATTTTATATATTTATTAGTACAAAGTTATTTATAACATTCCTTTATGATTTTCTTGTTCTCTGCATTATTTAGACTTACACCCAATTTTTATCCTTAATATCACTTCTTCACATTCTGTTTTCTTATACTCTATGCTAATTCTTTTCTCTAACTTTTTGAATGGTAGGATGATCTCATAAATTTTTAGTTTTTCTTCTTTTCGAATAAAATCCTTTATGGATATGACCTTATCTCTAAGTTCCATTTAGTTGAATCTCTCAAGCTTTGATATGTAATTGTTAACTGGTTAACACTGTTAAATATTATATATTTTATATTAAATTAAATATTGTGTTAAATATTTATAACTTAAATATTTAAATATTTTATAGTTTCTATTATAATGCATTTTTCACTAATCATTATTTCCAATATAATTTTAAGTTTCCAAGTGTCACCTTTTCTCTTCATCTGCTGTAGACAATACTTAAGTGTTACTTAGCATCCCTCTTATTCTAATAACATTTTGTGCCTTTCCCTTTATTTTGTTTGATATTAATTTAACTCTACCAGGCTTTGTATTTTGTGAATTGTTTGCTTGGCATGTATTCTTTGCCCTTTAACCTGACACTTTCTGTGTTCTTATCCTTTCTGTGTGTCTCCTATGAACTGCATTTAGCAAAATTTTTATGTATGTGTATATAGTTATCCACTTCGAAATATCTGCATTTTAACGGCTGAATTAAAAGACATTGATAAACTGATATTGTTAGATTCATTTCTATCATTTTTACTTAGTGTTTTCCTATGCACCATGTATTTCCTATGCTTTTCCTCATTTATAACCTGCCTTTTAGTAATTTTTTAAATTTCCTGTCCTTTTTTGTTTTTTCATCTAATGTCAGCTATAGTTTAGAAATTATACTAAATATATAATATATACTATATATTATATAATTATATATAATATAGATTAACTATATACATATAAACATTTTTCTATATAAATATATATTTTAATACAAATTTTATATTAAATATAAATATATAAATATATATTAAATCATGTATGCTTAATTAACATACACTGAAATTAGTCAATATACTTAATGCCGGGTGAAGTGTCCGAGCCCCAGCATTGGAAAGTGGTCGACTTGCAGGTTGTTAAGAAGGATTTACCAATGGCATTATAGGTTTGAAAAAGGAAAGTTTTATTAGAAAGAAAGAATCCTGCCTAAGAGTGCAGCGGGGTGCCTTAGCAATAGGACTGAGTGCACCGCACCAAGGTGCATTTTTCATAGGGGTATTTATGGATCTTATGTGGGAGCTTAAGGGTAATTTAGACGATATTAGCCACATAGATCATGATAAGATTACATCTGTAGACATTTTGGTGGCTTAATGTCAGCAAGGATTGCATGATAAGTTTTGATATGCCTGCATTCCAGAGATTCATAGAAATTCTAGTTCCTTCTAAGTTCTTGAGAAAGAAACCTGGAACCAGATGCCTACTTTAGATAATAGGGAAGTCTAATTACTTCTGAATTCCTCAGATAAAGAGTTTTGTCTCTGGATGGCCTGCTTGTTGGTCATCAGGTGATCTTTGCTTTCCTCACTTAAATTCTAAACAATATAAGAATCTAAAGATTTTATCTTCATCTACTCTGGTCATAAATAATTTGTTTGATATTTCAGTTCTATCTTAATAACCTTAAAGTTAGTCAATATTATTACTTTATATAGTTAAAGTTTATTAGACTTCACAGTTTCTTAAAAACTTCAAACTATACTACAAGGCTACAGTAACCAAAACAGCATGGTACTGGTACCAAAACAGAGATATAGATCAATGGAACAGAACAGAGCCCTCAGAAATAATGCCGCATATCTACAACTATCTGATCTTTGACAAACCTAACAAAAACAAGCAATGGGGAAAGGATTCCCTATTTAATAAATGGCGCTGGGAAAACTGGCTAGCCATATGTAGAAAGCTGAAACTGGATCCCTTCCTTATACAAAAATCAATTCAAGATGGATTAAAGACTTAAACGTTAGACCTAAAACCATAAAAACCCTAGAAGAAAACCTAGGCATTACCATTCAGGACATAGGCATGGGCAAAGACTTCATGTCTAAAACACCAAAAGCAATGGCAACAAAAGACAAAATTGACAAATGGGATCTAATTCAACTAAAGAGCTTCTGCACAGCAAAAGAAACTACCATCAGAGTGAACAGGCAACCTACAAAATGGGAGAAAATTTTCGCAACCTCCTCATCTGACAAAGGGCTAATATCCAGAATCTACAATGAACTCAAACAAATTTACAAGAAAAAAACAAACAACCCCATCAAAAAGTGGGCAAAGGACATGAACAGACACTTCTCAAAAGAAGACATATATGCAGCAAAACAACACATGAAAAAATGCTCATCATCACTGGCCATCAGAGAAATGCAAATCAAAACCACAATGAGATACCATCTCACACCAGTTAGAATGGCAATCATTAAAAAGTCAGGAAACAACAGGTGCTGGAGAGGATGTGGAGAAATAGGAACACTTTTACACTGTTGGTGGGAATGTAAACTAGTTCACCCCTTGTGGAAGTCAGTGTGGCAATTCCTCAGGGATCTAGAACTAGAAATACCATTTGACCCAGCCATCCCATTACTGGGTATATACCCAAAGGACTATAAATCATGCTGCTATAAAGACACATGCACATGTATGTTTATTGTGGCATTATTCACAATAGCAAAGACGTGGAACCAACCCAAATGTCCAACAATGATAGACTGGATTAAGAAAATGTGGCACATATACACCATGGAATACTATGCAGCCATAAAAAATGATGAGTTCATGTCCTTTGTAGGGACATGGATGAAATTGGAAATCATCATTCTCAGTAAACTATCACAAGAACAAAAAACCAAACACCGCATATTCTCACTCACAGGTGGGAATTGAACAATGAGATCACATGGACACAGGAAGGGGAATATCACACTCTGGGGACTGTTGTGGGGTGGGGGGAGGGGGAAGGGATAGCATTGGGAGATATACCTAATGCTAGATGACGAGTTAGTGGGTGCAGCGCACCAGCATGGCACATGTATACATATGTAACTAACCTGCACAATGTGCACATGTACCCTAAAACTTAAAGTATAATAAAAAAAAAAACCTAATTCTTCTTTGTGGGTCACTTTCTTCCTGAAATATATATTTTAGGTAATTTTTTAAGTCTACTGTTGATTTCTCCCAGTGTATGTTTGTCTGAAAATTATTTCATTTGGCCCTGTTTTTTCCTGAAAATTTAGCTGGATATAGAATTTGGATTATAAACCATTTCCCTATAGATCTTTTGGTATAATTACAATATCCTCTTGCTAGTTTCATGAAGTTTAGATGCCTGTTTTTTGGCTAACTGTTGCTCTTTGAGAAAAATCTTTTTTCTGGTATTACCTTTAAGATTTTCTCGCAGTCTATGTTACAATGAGATTGAGCCTAGCGGCACATTCACTTTTATTACAGTCAGGACTAACTGTGCTGTTTAAATATGTCTATTCATGCTTTTTTCTTCAACCTTGGAAAATAATTGTATTACTATTCCCCCTTCTCTCTGTTTCATCTGCTAAGAAATTTCATTAACATGTATTGGACTTTCTCTATGTTTCCTTCTTATATGTTAATCTCCCTTTTATTTGTTTATTTTTCATCTTGTTTCTTCTCTGGGCTCTGCCTTCTGAATAATTTCCTAAGCACTGTGCACCTGTTCACAAATTCTTTGTTCAGTTGTGCTTAAACTGCTGTTTAAACTATTCATTGAAATTTTATTCCATAAACTATGTTTTCCCACTTCTGAAAATAGTTTGTGCATTGTCCATGGAGTCATATGTCTTTCTGTGTTTTTATCCACTTTCATAACTTTCATCTTTTTACATACATTTACTTCATAGTCTTTATTAAGTGACATTTAATGGGTTTAATTGTGCTATTTACTCTGATTACTTTCTTTTGTTTAAAGTGAATTTAAAAAGACATTTTATGATATAGATAGCTCATCTTTAGCAGGGTTATACCAGGTAAGATCTTATTAAGCATGTTAGGGTATAGCTATCCAGAGCACTTCTAGATTTAATTATTACGGATGGTCCAAGGGTATTATAAGCCTGAGACAGTTTAGGTGGGTTAATTTCTCTTAGATTGTAGATTCCACATTAAGACTTTTTATTAGGCCCTTGGTTATGAAATCCTACGGGAGACTTCCCTCTTGCCTCTCCCCAAGTAGAACCCTAGCATGACAGACAAACTTCCTCAATGCCTTTCTGAGACAACAATGGGTGGTCTTAAAGCTCTTCTTTTCTACCAAGGGTACATGCATTCAAAGACCTCAGCTCTGTTTTCCATTTAAAGTCTCCATCTTTTCTGACCCAGTCCTCATCTCCTGTCTCCTTGTAGCACATTAATCTTCAGAAACCACGTCCTGCTTCTCTGGATTGCTTCTAAAACACTGTGCTTACCCTCTGACTCAGTTCAATTTCTTTTGTTTTTGGCCTCTGGAGATAATCCTACTTACGAGTTTAAAAAAAAGTTTGCTGTGTTTATCTGAAATACATTGTTGTTTTATTATTGTGTTTTTAAAATATTTATCTAGCATTAACTCTTAAATACATGAAATTATTGTTATTTTTAGGCAACAATTAATTAGATTTATAAACATTTTCCAAATATCCATGCTTATCATTGTTTTAAAATCCCATTTCTTCCCTATTCTTTTTTGCAAAGTATATTCATTATTTTAAAATCTTATAGTTTGTAGGAAATCTACTCTTTTAGGTATGAAAAACAAGTAGTCATTTTTTTGCCTTTACTCTTGAATGACAATTTAACTGCATATTTAATTCTAATTCAACAGTTTATTTTTCCTCAATACTTTGAAGATATTCCTTCATTGTTTTCTGGCATCTATTATTGCTAATAAAAATCTTTGGCATGTAATTGTTTTTCTACTATATAAATTTGCATGAGGAATCAAGATATAAGGCTGCATTCATAGTGTAATTCCAAGTTTCAAAAACATATGTATAAGAATTATTCACTATCTAATTCTTAAATTTCAATAGAGTTCGGAGAGTAAGGAATAACCATTATGTGAATTCATTTGTTCCCAAGTTTCAGTTGTAAGTATTGGATATTTATGTCATTTTCTGGAAGCCAATTTAACAATATGTCAAAGGCCTTCAAGAAGCTTAACCCAATAATTTCATTTTTAAGAGATACAGAGAGATCTTTATTTATAAAATTGTTCATTGCTAGATTTTATGTCAAAAAATGGAAATAATGTAAAAGTACAAAATATTTTAATAGAATATTATGAAGTCATTAAAATTATACTCTTGAAGAATTATTAATTATATGTAAAGTCACACATTACACTGTTTTTTAAATTAAAAGTATCGAACAACATATTATGATTACATAGTGTTAAGGAATAATCATACATATATTTCTATACATATATCTCTGTGATTTGTTAAGAGTACTTTTTTCTGAATGCTGGGATTGTGTGTAACATTCAGTTTCTTTATATTTTTTAAACAACTTTCTAAGTTCTAAGTTCTATATAGTAAAAAAGTAACGTTTCTATAATTTAAAACAAAATAAGAAGTTACTAAAATGCATGCACATCATAACCCTTGTTACTAGGTAACTTAGAATACGACATTGTTGATCACATCATTGAAGTATGGCAATGGGAATGCGGTCTGTCTATAATTTTATTTTTCTCACACCCAAATGAATGCAGGCTAGCCTCACGCCTTGATGATTTTTCTACCAATGCTAGAAGTACGTGGCTCATTAAGTGCTCCCTTTACACATATAGGGTCCTGAATCACTGTGTCACTCTTACTTGTTCCAGGCTTTCTTGTTTCCTTGTTAGATCTGTTCTTCACTCTCCCAGTTACATAACTGGTATGTTACCGTCTTCTTTTAGAGTAGACAGTAGACCCTATTTTCTCTGCCCTGGTCACATTCCTGTCCTTCTTGGCTAAGACTGCCCATGTCTAGGTGGCCGGTATTTACGTTGCTGGTTCTTCTGCTCCACAGATTACCTAAGGAAATCCCCCTCCTGGCTAACCAGTCTCTATATGTCATCCTTGTCACTTTCCATTCCCATTTGTATCCCTTCTCTCCCATATCTTTGTCTTTTCAGCTGCTACTGTTATAGAATGGTATACTATGCATAAAACCAAGTTATCAACCATTTTTTAATTAAATGTTTTATCAATTAAACTAAAGAAAAAATACTTCATGCTTCTATATTTAAAAAATAATAACATCTTAAATTTTGAAAGAAATTTATCTTCAGTGAAATATATAAATGGGTGAAAGATTTCATTTCTGTTAACATTATAAAACTTCCCATTTCTCTTTTTGCCAAGGTGAACTGATGTAATCCAGGATTTTGTTCTTTTCAAGAGAAGATAAGCAACTTCATAAGAAACCTTAAGGGAGAGAGAGAGAGAGAGAGAGGAAAAAAAAAAAAACTTCTTGTATAACAAGTACAGCTTAGGTAACTGGTATTTTTACATGAAGATTTTTGGCTCAATAGAAGGAAGAGGATTTTACAGCCCCAAATAGCAATCAGAAATCCACAGACTGATGGAGGCGCATTTGAATATTAGGGATTCTGAATGATTTCTTTTAAAACTAGGCAAAATTGAATTTTGATATCTCTTTTTTAAAATTAATCTGTCCTGAGAGAATATCAAACAATTGTACCCCAACTATATAAAACTCTTAGCGTTCTATGTCTCCTGTTCAAAAACTGCATATTATTTTGATATTAATGATAAGATTTGAGATGTAAAACTTAAATTCATGTTTTGGCCTTGGAATTTCAAGTCGCTGCTTTAGAAGGGAATTTTAATACTAATCCTGGCTTCTTCATAGTGTCACTGTGAGGGGAAAAAATCAGATAAAGTGTATAAAAGTGCATTGTAAGCTTTCAAGCAGTCTCTGGATCCATGATTAATATCCAGATAGGACATCCTTTCTTATGAAATTTTCTGTAACAAAAAATACCCCCTACATGTTCAACCACATCTTGGCCAATAACGTTCTCAAGCACCTGGCTCAAATATTCAATCACCGATTTTTTTACTAGAAATATTTTCTTATCTTTCATGGGTCAAGCAGGTTCGCCTTTAGGTGTCACTTTTCTGCTTCCCAAGTAGTAAAAGAACTGGTAATAGCAATGTCCAGGGCACCAGTATCACCTTATAATTTGCCTAATGATGATATTTATAATTTTGAAAATAACAGTTGATCTTTGAGTGTGCTACCTGTGCTTCAGGCACTGTGCTAACAGTTTTAGAGGCATTATTTTATTTAATTCTCAAAAACAAACTATAAGATTGATATAATTACCCACTTTTACTGAGATGATACTAAAATTCAGGGAAGTTCATTCATTCATTTAATCAATTTGTATTGAGTGCCAAATATGTACCAGCTTCTGAGCTAGATAGGGAAGAAAGAGCAGTAATGAAGACGAAAACAGGTCCTTGAACCCATGGGATTTATATTACAGTTGAAAGAAAGAAAACAGAAAAATGTGTACCACATAGAAAGTAATTAGTATTCTGCTGAGCATTGAAACTGAGTGGCAACTTTAGAAAGAGGTTAAAGAAGAACTTCCTGAGAATGTCCTGAAAATAGAGCCTGAGTGACAGGAAGGGGCCAGGCATGTGAAGAAGTCAGCAGAAAGAACACTGGGCTGAGGGGACAGTACACAGGAAGGTCCCGAGATGGGAATAAGGGCCATGATGATGGGGTGATGAGAATCCTGGATTCTCATGATGTGGATGGAACTGGATATGTTTTGGAGTTAGAGTTGATAGCTTTTCTGTTGGACTGGAGGTAGGGCAAGGGAATTAGACGAATCAAGGGTATTTTGTTTGTTGGTTTATTTGGAATAAAATACTAGGTTATTGATGGGCTATTTGGGGATGATGGAGAGGAGTGGGTAGGTTTGGGGAAAGAACATCAGTTCTTTTTGTTGTTGTTTCAACTCTTTTATGGTGGTAAAATTTACGTAAGATTTACCATTTTTAAGTGTACAGTCCATGGGCATTAAGTACATTCACATTGTTGTGCAATCATCACCACCATCCGTCTCCAAAACTTTTTCATCTTCCCATACTGAAATTTTATAACCATTAAACAATAATTCCCCGTTTCTTTCTCCCTTCATGCTCTGGCAACTACCATTCACTTTCTGTCTGTATGAATTGGACTACTTCAGGTACCCTATGTAAGTGGAGTCATACAGTATTTGTGTGTGTGTGTAAATGGTTAATTTCACTTAGCATAATGTCCTCAAGTTTCATCCACATAGTAGCATGTGTCAGAATTTCCTTCCTTTCTTTTTTTATTATTATTATTTTTTTATTATTATACTTTAAGTTTTAGGGTACATGTGCACATTGTGCAGGTTAGTTACATATGCATACATGTACCATGCTGGTGCTCTGCACCCACTAACTCATCATCTAGCATTAGGTATATCTCCCAGTGCTATCCCTCCCCCCTCCCCCCACCCCACAACAGTCCCCAGAGTGTGATATTCCCCTTCCTGTGTCCATGTGTTCTCATTGTTCAATTCCCACCTATGAGTGAGAATATGCGGTGTTTGGTTTTTTGTTCTTGCGATAGTTTACTGAGAATGATGATTTCCAATTTCATCCATGTCCCTACAAAGGACATGAACTCATCATTTTTTATGGCTGCATAGTATTCCATGGTGTATATGTGCCACATTTTCTTAATCCAGTCTATCATTGTTGGACATTTGGGTTGGTTCCAAGTCTTTGCTATTGTGAATAATGCCACAATAAACATACATGTGCATGTGTCTTTATAGCAGCATGATTTATAGTCCTCTGGGTATATACCCAGTAATGGGATGGCTGGGTCAAATGGTATTTCCAGTTCTAGATCCCTGAGGAATTGCCACACTGACTTCCACAATGGTTGAACTAGTTTACAGTCCCACCAACAGTGTAAAAGTGTTCCTATTTCTCCACATCCTCTCCAGCACCTGTTGTTTCCTGACTTTTTAATGATTGCCATTCTAACTGGTGTGAGATGGTATCTCATTGTGGTTTTGATTTGCATTTCTCTGATGGCCAGTGATGGTGAGCATTTTTTCATGTGTGTTTTGGCTGCATAAATGTCTTCTTTTAAGAAGTGTCTGTTCATGTCCTTCGCCCACTTATTGATGGGGTTGTTTGTTTTTTTCTTGTAAATTTGTTTGAGTTCATTGTAGATTCTGGATATTAGCCCTTTGTCAGATGAGTAGCTTGCGAAAATTTTCTCCCATTTTGTAGGTTGCCTGTTCACTCTGATGGTAGTTTCTTTTGCTGTGCAGAAGCTCTTTAGTTGAATTAGATCCCATTTGTCAATTTTGTCTTTTGTTGCCATTGCTTTTGGTGTTTTAGACATGAAGTCCTTGCCCATGTCTATGTCCTGAATGGTAATGCCTAGGTTTTCTTCTAGGGTTTTTATGGTTTTAGGTCTAACATGTAAGTCTTTAATCCATCTTGAATTGATTTTTGTATAAGGTGTAAGGAAGGGATCCAGTTTCAGCTTTCTACATATGGCTAGCCAGTTTTCCCAGCACCATTTATTAAATAGGGAATCCTTTCCCCATTGCTTGTTTTTGTCAGGTTTGTCAAAGATCAGATAGTTGTAGATATGCGGCGTTATTTCTGAGGGCTCTGTTCTGTTCCATTGATCTATATCTCTGTTTTCGTACCGAAAATCTAGAAGAAATGGATAAATTCCTCGACACATACACCCTCCCAAGACTAAACCAGGAAGAAGTTGAATCTCTGAATAGACCAATAACAGGAGCTGAAATTGTGGCAATAATCAATAGCTTACCAACCAAAAAGAGTCCAGGACCAGATGGATTCACAGCCGAATTCTACCAGAGGTACAAGGAGGAACTGGTACCATTCCTTCTGAAATTATTCCAATCAATAGAAAAAGAGGGAATCCTCCCTAACTCATTTTATGAGGCCAGCATCATTCTGATACCAAAGCCAGGCAGAGACACAACAAAAAAAGAGAATTTTAGACCAATATCCTTGATGAATATTGATGCAAAAATCCTCAATAAAATACTGGCAAAACGAATCCAGCAGCACATCAAAAAGCTTATCCACCATGATCAAGTGGGCTTCATCCCTGGGATGCAAGGCTGGTTCAACATACGCAAATCAATAAATGCAATCCAGCATATAAACAGAGCCAAAGACAAAAACCACATGATTATCTCAATAGATGCAGAAAAAGCCTTTGACAAAATTCAACAACCCTTCATGCTGAAAACTCTCAATAAATTAGGTATTGATGGGACGTATTTCAAAATAATAAGAGCTATGTATGACAAACCCACAGCCAACATCATACTGAATGGGCAAAAATTGGAAGCATTCCCTTTGAAAAGTGGCACAAGACAGGGATGCCCTCTCTCACCACTCCTATTCAACATAGTGTTGGAAGTTCTGGCCAGGGCAATTAGGCAGGAGAAGGAAATAAAGGGTATTCAATTAGGAAAAGAGGAAGTCAAGTTGTCCCTGTTTGCAGACGACATGATTGTATATTTAGAAAACCCCATTGTCTCAGCCCAAAATCTCCTTAAGCTGATAAGCAACTTCAGCAAAGTCTCAGGATACAAAATCAATGTACAAAACTCACAAGCATTCTTAT
The DNA here is from genome assembly GCF_028858775.2 of Pan troglodytes. Taxonomy (NCBI): domain Eukaryota; kingdom Metazoa; phylum Chordata; class Mammalia; order Primates; family Hominidae; genus Pan; species Pan troglodytes. Next base: position 69,568,283 of record NC_072409.2, on the reverse strand, counting down.
ACACCAACAACAGACAAACAGAGAGCCAAATCATGAGTGAACTCCCATTCACAATTGCTTCAAAGAGAATAAAATACCTAGGAATCCAACTTACAAGGGATGTGAAGGACCTCTTCAAGGAGAACCACAAACCACTGCTCAAGGAAATAAAAGAGGATACAAACAAATGGAAGAACATTCCATGCTCATGGGTAGGAAGAGTCAATATTGTGAAAATGGCCATACTGCCCAAGGTAATTTACAGATTCAATGCCATCCCCATCAAGCTACCAATGCCTTTCTTCACAGAATTTGAAAAAACTACTTTAAAGTTCATATGGAACCAAAAAAGAGCCCGCATCGCCAAGTCAATCCTAAGTCAAAAGAACAAAGCTGGAGGCATCACACTACCTGACTTCAAACTATACTACAAGGCTACAGTAATCTTTCTTTTTCTTTTACTTCTTCAATGGTCTTTATTTTTTAGATCAGTTTTAGGTTTACAGCAAAGTTGAACAAAAAGTACAGAGAGTCCACATATCCCCTGTCCCTTCACATCCACAGCCTACCCTACTGTCAACATCTTGCACCAGAGTGGTACATTTGTTACAACTGATGAACCTGCATTAGGAGTTACCTTTTGACTTGAAGATATTATGGGGCCTAATGAGAGGGTGCTCTGAAGGTCTAGCTCAGGAGTCAGAGACGGTATGCAAAGCTAAGGCCTGAATGAGATCACCCGGGCAGAGTGTGTAAAGGAAAGGAAGGGACCCGGAGGGGAAAAAAAGATATTCGGCACTTCTGTGTTTAGAAGCCAAGCAGAGACAAGAGATAGCAACAAGGACAGAGGAGGAAAGACTAGGTATATTGTATAGAAGAAAAGCCAGGAGGAGACAAGGGTATCAGGGAATCCAAAAGAAGCAGCACCTCAAAAATGGTGCCATGAAATGTAGTAGATTCTAATGGGAGGTCAGTCAAGCAAAATTTGCGTGAGAAGTGGCCGTTGGATTTGGCAATATGAACACGCGTAGTGACCTTGACAACAGCTAATTCAGTAGGATACTAGGGATGGATGACCAAGTGGCCCAAAGGCATAAAATCAGTAAGTGGAATAATGTAAATGCCAACCTGGGTAGTCTGTCTCCAGAGTCTGTGAACTCAGCCATTCATAATATGACCTCTCAAAGACAGTGCATCACTCTGTGGTAATGCTCTTTGAATATCTGTGTCTAGATACAATGCATAGATTATTATTCTAAGCAGAATATTTTGAACGAGAACAATGAGAACATGAACAATCTCTCCTCATATGTTCAGTATCAATTATGTTTGTCTCTGACAACTGCAATTCTGTTTGTCAACCTGGAAAAGATGCCTCCATTATCCAATTAGTTTTGCCAAATTGGTGGCTTCTTCCTGTGTTGCAATGAGCATTTCTTTCCATATTTCATGAAGATTCTCACAGATTCCTCTTATTTTTCTTTTTTATTCCACCAGTTGTGCTGGAGAGTTTTGGTTGGATCTCAGCTCCACGTTTACCCTTTGCTTCCACCAGAGCTGGAAGCTTGCAAACTGTGTTTCCCAGACTCCTTTCCCAGCTGAATTCTGCTGTTTTTCCATTGGGGGATATTGTGAGAGGTTTGAATTGGGAAGGGCAAAGCCACTGTTTTCTTTCTTTTGTCAGTACCTGTGGGAGTGGCCGCAGCAAAGCTAGGCCACTGGGCTCCAGCGAGTCAGTGGGTTTCAGCCCACTTATCTGGGGCACAGAGGCAGTGGGATGTATGGGCTCTTGTGTGGGTTCTCAGAGGAGGAAGGTGATTCCTAAGCTATTGATAATAGCATCCTCTTCTCTTTTTCTCTTGAAATATACTTTTGCCCCTTTTGTTATTCAGCCCTTCTAACAAATTAATAGTCACTTGTCTGTGTTAAATTTTTCTCATCTGGATTATTCTGCGTTTCTTGTACACACTGACCTATACACCAATACAACAACATAATAGAATGTGAAATTTAAAAGTAACAAAATCCACACACTTGCTCCAACAACAATAAATAAAACTACTTCATTTTCTCATGAAAATAAAACATTTTCTTTCCATGTGTCTAAGACTGAATAGATTTTAGGTGTTTCTCTCTCTAATAGTTTTTAAAATTTAGACTCACTTCAGAGATCAGCATATTAATTGGTGGTAAACTTCCAAGTTATTCTGATGCCTTAGAATCTAGATGATGATTTGATTTGGACTTTTTACTTATTCTCTAAATAATATGTCCACATACACCATCCCTATCTACTCAGTACTACAGATTCCATGGTGTAAGAAAGACAAAGAAAGAAAATGATGAGTTCACATCCTATTTGTGTAAACTGATGACCCCAGTTTCTGCATGATGTGAAAGAAGTAGCAATCATTAGTGTTATCACCCAGTGTCTAGACCTTCCCTTACTAGGGACACATCACTAAAATTAAGGAGTTAAAAACAGCAAACATTAGTTTTGCTCCTCCCAGGTTTTAGCTAAGATTTACTTGAGTTTGTTTACTTGATTCATTTCTTTGTTTTTTTTTTATTTTTATTTTTTAAATTCAATAGGTTTTGGGGGAACGGGTAGTGTTTGGTTACATGAATAAGTTCTTAGTGTTGATTTCTGAGATTTTGGTGCACCTGTCACCCAGGCAGTGTACCCTGTACCCAATGTGCAGTCATTTATCCCTCACCCCCCTCCCACCATTTACCCTGAGTCCCCAGAGTCCAGCCCAAATGCCCATCAATCAACAATTGGATAAAGAAAATGTGGTGTATATATACCATAGAATACTCCTCAGCCATGAAAAGAAAGGAAATAATGGCTTTCGCAGCAACCTGGATGGAATTGGAGACCATTATTCTAAGTGAAGTAACTCAGGAATGGAAAACCAAATATTGTATGTTTCACTCACAAGCGGGAGCTAAGCTATGAGGATACAAAAGCATGAGAAGGATACAATGAAATGATACAATGATTTATTTTTATTAGCTCAATAACTTAAGAAATGTATTAATGCTCTCATTCTCAATTTCCTAACTGCAAAATGGGAATAATAATGTCTACCAATAGGATTGTTTAGAAAACAATATATCTGTGTGCCTGGTAACTAATATAATTAATAATATATTTTCTCAGTTCTCAATTGCTATTGATTTTAAGATGCACAGTTGTGTTAAAATGCTTTTAGGACCACGAGATTGTATGAAGAACTTCACTGGAGTGAATGTATACATGAAGTACAAAGGAATCACTTAAATATTATTCATATTTTTTTAAAAGGTCTTAGAGGAGAGCAAGGTATTTCTCAGTCACTTTTATGGAGGCAAACCTCTTGTTTAATTAACTTATCTTTGCATACTTTGCCCCTTCTTTTATGGTGGAAAACTATTGTAGAGATTTAAATTATTGGACCCTAAATAAGAAGGTAGAAAGAGGAGTGAAATATAGTTAGTAACTTTTGGATTATTTTCTTTCTCTATACCAGCTCTATCCAATACAGTAGCCACTAGCCACATGTAGCTATTCAACAGGTGAAAAGTGGCTGGTCTGATGAAGTGTAAAACATGCATCAAATTTTGAAAGTTTCATACAAAAGCGAGGATGTAAAATATTATATTAATATTTTGTACTGGGTAATTGTTTAAATGATCATTTATTTTCACTTTTTAATTTTTAAAAATTTTTGTAAAATTCACATAAAATTTACCATCTTACCATTTTTATGTGTATAGTTCAGTGGCATTACATTCACATTGCTGTCCTACCATCACCACCATCCACCCACAGAATTCTCTCCATCTTACGAAACTGACACTCTGTACCCATCAAATAACAACTCCTTATTTTTCCCTTCTCTAAGCCCCAGGAAACTATCATTTTACTTTCTGCCTTTATAAATTTGGCTACTCTAGGTTAAAATAAGATTTAATGTTTGTTAGTAAACATATAAATATATTATTTAAATTTCCTTTTATTTTTGTTTTTACTTTTAAAAATACGGCTACTAGAAAATTTAAAATTACATCTGTGTGTCACAGTATATTTCTATTGGATATTGCTACTCTTCCAATGCTGTCAGATAGAGTAGCCATTAGCCACGTACAGTTTTTTAAATTTAAATCAATTAACATTAAATAGAATTACATTTTCAATTTCTCATTTGCACCAGCCAAATTTCAAGAGCTCGATAGCCATATGTGGCCAGTGGCTACCATATTGAACAATGAAGACAAAAAACATTTCTTATCATTGCAGTGAATTCTGTTGAACAGTGCTGCTCTAGATATTCCAACCAAATAAACGGCCAAAGGAAAACAAATAAATCTGAAACAAGGTCGGTGTGGTTGAGCAAATAGTTCTCGCAACCAACAAGAGAAAATAACAATTAAATTTATTATACAAAGATTAAAAAGCATTATGAAATTTGCAGGTTGCATTATTTATTGTAAAACAGTAGGGCAACATCAACAGACAGCTTCAGATGTTTTTCCCATGAAATTGTAGATGTTGCTACCAAACGTACAACACACGACTGTGTACTGTCATAAGTCGGCTAAAACACATGTAAACATATGTCATGTCAGTTATTAAGAAGAAGGGTATAATTACACTTTTAAATGTGGCAAAGCATTTTGGAAGTAGCATATAATTTTCCAGAGCCTTTGTGAACACATCTTTCTCTGAGTGTTTATACAGCCTGACATCTTCAGTTTCGTTCATATCAAAAGCCCCACTGTGAACAAGCCAGCTGCAGTCAAAAGAAGTAATTTGTTTTGTAGGTGCCATTTCATTGAAGAGAACCAAAAAGAAGAAGCGACATAGAGTCACAGAGTCACAGACCGACAGAAAATCAAGACAGGCAGGAGTACTACCAGATTAGAGCAAGCAGCCAAAAACTTTCTGAGTTCTGCTAATATTAAAAGAACGAATGTTTAATAATTGCCTGTGACCAAGATGCTGTCATAGCAAATGTAGAGTTTATTCTTCAAAAAATCAATACCTTTGCACTTCTGATTCAATAATGTACAATATATCTCATCAAGGGCCTCATAATTTAGCATCTATACTTTTACAATTTCTGCTTTCATTTTCTGTCTCCCATTACTCTCTGAGCTTGAATGCAAGCTCTTTGAGGGCAGCTACCTTGTCTCTTTTGTTTCCTCCCTATCCTCAGTACCATAGCAAATATCATGACACAAAATTAGCAGGAACACTATTCGCGTCCCCATCTTATACTGCAGATCTGCCCTGGCACGTAACAGGTGCACAATAAATACGTGTTAACAGATACTTTAATACAAGGAGGCCAAGTTTATTTTTCTGTCCTCTGCCAGATTGTCAACTTGAAGATGAGTGCCTTTTTTTGGTTGACAGATAAAGGAATCATGACACCTAGCATAGTAAGTTGTGTACTTTAGTGCTCGATAAATATTTAGTGAATTAAATGGAGGGGAAAGGTGAAGTTATATAGAAACCTCCCAAACAGGAAGAAGACTGAATTTTTCTCAAGAGTTTTTTTGATGATAATTTAAGATATGAGATGTAGTTGGCAATGGAAAAAAACAACCATTGCTCATTATTATGATTGTTCACAAAAGCTACCCAGGAACGAATTATTCAGAGTAAAGAATTTTGTTGTATTTTTATTCAATTAACTGAAATGCTAGCCTATGCTGAACATTCAAATGCAGATAAATGATGATTATTTTGGTTTTCTTTTTATTTGTTATAAACAATGCCAAGTAATGCTGCTATTCTAGGGACTAAAAAAGAAACAAAACAAAGCAACAAAATAAAACCCAGAAATAAAGGCCCCTTACTCTGTTTACAAGTATCACAGTGTAGAGTGGTATCTGCTGTGTTAGAGGTGTATGTACACAACCGCAATTTTTGAATGCCTTTTGAAGGCAGTCAAAAGACATCCTTTTCACTTTCATTTTGCCCTTTCTTGTCTTATTTTGTTTGAATTGTGTTCTTTGTAAACTTTATATTGCTGGATTCTTTCTCTCTTTGTTTAGTTTTTCATGTACTCAATCCAGTGCCTTCATCTTTTAACAAGGAAATTTAATCCATTCACATTGATTGGGAATACCATCAAGAAATGTTATCAATAACTCTGCTCACTTTCCCTCTTCTCAATGAAGTTTACCTTGCCACCCATACTGCAGACCCTCCTCACAATTAAAATCTTCCTCTCCTAGTGTCCCAGAATTATTATTAAATGATATTGGAATGTCCATATCATTACTCCATGGCCTTTATATTTTATTTTATCCTTTCAATTTCTTTATTCTCCTACATTGAAACTAATAGAATCATTTTACTTGATGTCTCAGCTTATGACTTTATTTTACTATTTCATCAAAGTTTTAATTTCATTTACTCCATTGATCTCTAGTAGACAGGTTTTTAAAACCAGCTCTTATCTCATGAAGAGTCCTCTCACATTCCTCTAGGGACTAATTATACTTCTTCTGAATGCTCCTTTGACTTACATAATTAATTCTATTTCTCTGAAGTTTTAGCTCTCCTGCTTGTATTTCCTGTGCTTTCTATTGGTTTTCCTAAAATGTGTGTGATTCTTGATCACATGCTCACCTGTGCATTTAATATTGTTGGTGTTTGTGTGTTAGTAGGGATGGCACAAGGCACTTCCTATTTCTTTTACCATTAGAATATGACAATTGAATTCAACAGTCCTGAGTCTGAACCATGACTCTGCTAATGTTTTTTAAGAGTATATAAATTACTATAACTTTTTTGGAAGGCAATTTAGAAAATGAAAATAAATTGTTGTTAGGCTTAAAGTGAGCCCATAAGGATAACAAGGTTAATTACTATAATTCATTAATTTGAACCTATATTAATTTTCTGTTATATGGAAATATGAGTAGAAAATATCAATTACTGGAAAAATTCAGAAAAGGATTTATTATGTAAGTCCTGGAAAAGTATTAATTTTTTGTCAGTAGGAATAAAATGATTAAGTACAATAATCACCAAACATATTCTGGAAAGCTGGATCTCATAAAATGGAGATAAAACAGGAAGTGGGAACTGCTAAAATTGTGGAATATTTTGTTTCATTGATGGCAGGAGTGGAGTGAACCAGGAATTCAGTGGTACTTTTGCCAGGAGGGGTTAAGATTTTAGTAAAGGCGACACCACACATAAATCTCTCCTGCTGTTCCTGGCTACAAGGGGATCTCTATAGGCCACTAGCATTTTAATAAGAAAAACCGATGTGTAAATTAAACAGTCATTTGTAGGAGAAACTTTTTTGGAGAAAGACCTGGGGAGGAATTTGGAGGGGTTTATGTCTTTTAAAGAAGGTGTTGAGGGAAAGAATTGAAATCCTGTTTATAAGGGTTAATGAGAGGGTGCACGCCTGCCAAGTATTTGGTGCAGCTCATACCCATTGCTTGAACAACATAGGTGTATTTCACTGTGGTATGATCTGTTTATTGGCTGGAAGGAATCAGTTCCTGAGAAATGAGAGTGCTCACTCTTCCGGTTGTCTACATACGTTATCTTGAGTAAGGTACACTTGAAGCAATGCGCCTTATGCATTTCTCTTCCTCCCCATTGCTTGCCATTGGGTTTTGAGAGAAGAAAGGGAATGGAATAGAAAGAGAAAATTCCACTGTAGAAACCAAAAGTTACATAATACTCCTCAATCTATAGGCAAGAATTTAGAAGTGACCTTTCTTTTATGAACAATATTTTCTTGGCCATATCTACCAAATATTAACATTTTCCCAAGCTATGTAATCATGCCCAAAAACTTCAAAACACTGCTTCACTGATATTGGTCCTATTTTTGTTCCAGAACAAATGGCACACTCTTGAAATTGAATAATGAGTTCTATAAGCATTCTGGTTAGAAATCTGTGGATTTTGTATGTAACCATTTTCACAGCTTACATCACAGCTTACCCTTGGGAAGTCTGCTTTATAAAAGACCGCTAGAAGCACATTTCAGTATTTGTAGTTACCAAGTTGCTTCCTAAATGATGCTTAGAACATCTCTATGGATATGCAAGTTATTGCAAAAAAAATGCATGGTGGTGGGACCTTTTGTAGAGATAACCAACTGGATAGTGATAACTTAAAGCCCATAAGGCTACCTTCTGGAATCCCTCCCTTATCTTCCCTTCTATTGGCCTTGTTGTTTTGGGTCTGAGCTATTGTCATGGCTACCTGATGTTTTCTCATCTACTCTCAGTCTTCTAGATTAATCAGTTTCTATCATGTGAGTCTGTCCTCAGCAACCTTCAATAGTTTCCCAGTGCCTACAAAATAAAAATCAAACCTTTTGGCTTAGTATCAAAGCTGATGCAGAAACCCCTGCTTCCTAAAATACATCTCTGTGCCATCACAGCTTCCATTCAGCTTTTTCCTCCAGGTGCTTTATAGTATTTGCCCTCCTTATTTTTCCTGGTTCAATTTATTTGAGTGGAACGCTCTAGTGAAACCACTACATCCATGGAAATTCTACCTATACTTTCAACCTATACCTTTTCCTCTAATTACATAGACAGTTGTTATGTCTCTTAATCTCTTCTAACAGTTGTCTGTGTAATACCTAGAAGGAATTTAAAACAGTGTCTAGCATATAATAGGTGCTTATTACTAAAATGATCATAAACAGCCCTGTTCTATACTTATTTTCTACTTTTCTCCCTTTATGGTTGTATGTTTTCAAGGACAGCTACCATCTCTAACTCATTTTTGAACAAGCACAGTACCTAATCTAATGGCTCCTCACCATAATCCTTAATAAAGATTTGTTGAACTTAAATGGTGACATTTACTATTTGGTGGCAATTATTTATAGATTTCTTCACTGACACAAATGGAAAAACATTTACAGAAGAGCTAGCTGTTCATCAAACACATAGATACAGCATTGCTATTGGCAACTAAGATTGCCCTTTGGCACAAGTTCATTGGCTGGGTCATCATAAGCTTTTTTTCTTCGTGGCTCAATCTTGGTTATTCATATCTCACTCTGCTTCTGACTTTTTCAGTATCAATGCGATTCTCTTCCTGTTCTTGTCTCATTCCTTACATTTGATGCCACTGTTTCCCTGAAACCCCCAAAACGGTCTTGGTTCCTCCCAATAAGGATTTTGGAAACCAATTTTGCCAAATTTTTCATGGCTTCAATATTCTACGGCCTTTCAACATTCTCTAATCCCTTTTTTCTGAATTCTACTCCCTCCAGAGGACTAGCTTCAATTCACCAGAGGTGAGACCCAGCGAATTGATAAACTTGGTAGAAACTTTTCTTTGTATATTTCTCAAAGAACATTATACCTGCTTTATTTTTTGTGTGTGGAAATATAAGGCAAACAAATCAATGTGTAAGATAAGGTACAAATTCTAAGTCCAGAGTTATACAAATCAATGGCATTATTTTAAAATTATGCTATTAAATATATTCCTTGGTAGCATATCCCTTTAGCACCTAACAATGGGTATCCTTAGCAAGAAACACATTTACAAAGAATACAATTTTTACCTTGCAATGAAATTCTGTTTCGTCTATCTTATATTGCTAGACTTGGGCTTTACACTGGCATTAGTCAAGGCAGAAATGATAATTACAGAAACTGAGCAAAAAAAAAAAAAAAAGAGTCATTTTCTAAGCTAGATGAATGGGAGAAAGTCTAAACCTCTGACAGAAAGATTTTACCGTATGTGAAAATCCCTCTTACTGGGTCACCATTACTCAAAGGAGGGCTTGCTGAAAATAAGAAATTCACAGCTATCCTGCTGACATGGAGAGAAAGAAAACTTTAAAGCAAACCTTGGAGAAATGATTTTTAAAGTAGTAGAGTTGAGGCTTGACCCAGTAATAGATTTTGAAAGGGTGTTTGGTATCTCTGTGGTAAGTCGGGCTGTCCAACAGACAAGGCTCCGAACCCGAATACAACAAAGCTGGAGGCGCCTTAATAGCAATATTGATTGACTATAAACAAAGACAGAAGAAAGTAACCAGGATAGCGGAGAAAAATGTATTTGGGGAAAAAGGTTATTATCCTCCTTCGGGATGACTAATACCACAGCCAGAGAAATTCATTTTACAACAAATATTTTTTGAGACCCTACAATGTGCCAGGCACTGGATAAAAGACACATTTCTAACCCTCAAGGCATTTGTAGGCTCGTTTATGTGTTTCAGGGAGGTTGGTGGAAGCAGGGAAGAATCCAAGGCCTATACACAAAAATCAAACCTGCCACTTTAACATTATCAGTAACCCACACTCTACTGAATTGCTCTGAAACAGGAACTATATACCACACAGAAAGACTCTCATTTTGTTTCTGCCACAAAATAGCTGGGTAACATAGAGCGGTTACTTCACTTTTCTGAGCCTTAATTTCCTGTTGGCCACATATGGGGCTGGCTGAAGAGGGTTGATGGGAGGATGAGTTCCAAATCTGCTTCCCATTCTAAAACGTAAATTTGGTTGGAAATTGGTATACAACACAGTATTAGAATGTGATCTCCAATGATGTCTGTGAACAGAATACAAACTTTGCGAGAATTTTTTTTTTGTTTTGAGACAGAGTCTCACTCTGTCATCCAGGCTGGAGTGTGGTGGCATAATCTCGGCTCGCTGCAACCCTGCCTCTCAGGATCAAGTGATTCTCCTGCCTCAGCCTCCCGAGTAGCTGGGATTACAGGTGGGCACCACCACGCCCTGCTAACTTTTGTACTTTTAGTAGAGACGGGGTTTCGCCATGTTGGCCAGACTGGTCACAAACTCCTGACCTCAAGTAATCTGCTGCCTCGGCCTCCCGAAGTGCTGGGATTACAGGCATGAGCCACAGCACTCTGCCAAGAATCAATTTTTACCAGACCTGTCGGTTGAGTTATTCAAGACAGGTAGGGGTTTTGAAACAGTGCCACTTTTCTTACCATCAGCATGCTTCCCCCTAGTTTCAAATTTCTGTTTCTGAGATTTGCAGAAAGCTTCATAAACAATAAAATGAGTGGCCCAGCATCAGTCAGGGGAAAAATGTGGAGCTGGGAGAGGCCCCTTTTCTTTTGCTCCTGAATGTATATTTTCCAAAGAATGGGATTTAATGGGTTACTTTGGAATCATCCAATGTGGAGTGACTGCACCTGATAGAATACTTCATGGTGGCTGAGAAATCAACATTTCTCTTGATCTATGTGTATAGTTGCCTTCCAGCCTTGAAATGGTCTTCTGTCCAATCTGCTGCAGCTACTGTATTCCCTCAGTAGCAGACTGTGTGAACTTCAGCATTGAAAGTGGAAAAACCAAATGCAAAAAATCTAGTCTCACCCACCATCTTAAAGAGGCAACCACATACACGGCAGACACTTGGGACTTCACAGTCACTCCTCAATGAAAAAATGTTTAAGCATCTAGTGTAAGGCAGATATATTTCCATAACTGAAGTGGTGGCAGTTTAAAAAGAAAAAGACAACTTGATCTTGCAGTCTAATGGGTGAGAAAGGCAATACACACATGAAAAATACAATAAAAAAGGAACATCAGAGAGCAGTGAGCGCTGTTACAATCACAGCTCCACCCTGAATCTGGCGTGGCTGTGGCAATTGCTTCTATGTAAGCTTTAACCAGCTTCATACAAGTAGAGCTTGCAGGGGGCCTCACTGTGGGCCTGCGCTATGGACCCCCAATGCCCTGCCTAGAGCTACTCAGCTTGGACCCCTGTGGCAACCCCCTAGGCACTGATTCATGGAACTGCCACCCTTGAGCAATGAGTAATGGAAACCCCGGTGATGGAAGATAAATGTGATTCCTAGGTCATCTCCATAAAGAAAAGTTCTAAGATGCATTTCCTTAGGTACCTCAGAAGGTTCCACCAGAATGAAAATGACTTCTTGTATTTGCTTTCCTTCCCTACTTCACTCTCCTGCCCCTCACACTGGCTCTTTGGAACCATTTGCAAATAAAATACCTTCCCGCAGGCTTTGCTTTAGGGAGATACCAGGCTACTGCACCATACAAAGTCCTTGTGCATCTGCGGCGTTGCCCAGCGACGTATTCAATCTGGCAGTGCAGAATACACTCAGGGGTGAGGGAGGGTGCAGCGAGGGAGCTGGAGCAACAGACTTCGGGATTGTTTAGCAAGTATGAGATTTCTTTGAAGCTGGGTGCTTTATATTTAAAATCCTTGTGAATTTTGCCTTTTTCTTCACAATATTTCCATGTATGTGTTAATATGAAAATATTAGCTTTGCAACACCTCCACAATGACTGGAGACTTACAACAGCTGACTGGCTGGCCTCACTGTTCCCAGCACTGTCCCCATCGAAGTCATGCTTCCTCTCATTCTAATATGCAAATTTGCTCAAGTATCAAATAACTCCTGGCTGAAAACTTTTAAAGGGACTGACCTGACCCTTGGATGAAGTTCTGATGAAGTTCAAACTCCTTAACATGATTTACAAGGTCTTGCATAATTTTGCCCAGGCATACTTTCCTGGTCATTTGCTATCCTCTCCTTGACATTTATCATCCAGCCATAATGAATTTCTTTTAATCTCTTTGACTCTCCATGTTCTCTTGCCTCCAGGCATTTGCTCATTCTGTTGAATCAGCCTGCAGTCCTCACCCCACTGCTGTGCAACCTGCCCTTGTACCCCTTCTTCAGTCCTCAGCTGCCTCCTGGAAAGATGGTACCCTGTTTTTGTCTGGGCTAGAAGCCTACCTGTGAGCTCCTGTCACATTCTCATCTTCTGTCACAGCACATGTTTTACCCTTTTGTTCTTGTCTCTTATTAGTCTGGGTCGCCAATGGAACAGAAGCATGGGGCAACAGGTCCTGCCATTGCTTCCTGTTGTCTAGCGCCTTGTGCAAGTACTAGGAGCAAAGGTGGATTGTAAAGTTAGGGTCCTTAGAGTCATTAAGTTCAAATATTTTTCCTAATACCTACTTGCTTGCAACTCTTTTAAGATTTTTTAGTGTTTTCTTCTGGATATAGTGGGAAATAATATCCTGATTTTAGAATGATTAGAAATAAATCTTTCATGCAATTTAGCACAATGACCCATAGAAAGCACTTAATAAATGACAGCTACTATGATTATAATTATATCCTAATAATTATTTTTATTTTTCTATATTAATAGGTATTCAATATATAAACATAAAATGATTGAACAAAGGCAAAGCAACAGAAAATATTAGATACTTTGTCTCATTTGTTAAAGAGCAAGTCATTACTTATTCAGAGATAGGGTCTTACTCTGACACACAGGCTGCAGGGCAGTGGCACCCTCATAGCTCACTGTAGCCTCAAACTCCTGGGATTAAGGAATCCTCTCATTTCAGCCCCCTGAGTAGCTAGGACTACAGGTATGCACCACTATGCCTGGCTAATTTTTAAAATTTTTTGTAGTGACAGGGTCTTGCAATGTTGCCCAGTCTGGTCTCAAACTCCTGGCCTCGAGTGATACTCCAGGTTTATCCTCCCAAAGTGCTGTGATTACAGGCATGAGTCACCACACCCAGCCAAAGTAGTTTTTCAGTGTCTATTGATTTGTTTTAAAACAGAGCTAACTGACTAAGCTGATGATACATATAAGATTCAGCAGTATCCAGGAAAATTTTCTTCACTGCTCCAGTGTCACAAATGCACATACATATGTGGATATGACTGGCATTAGTTTTTTCAGGTTTTTAATAACCAGATAATTAGGATGATAGCAAAAGAGAATGTGGTAGGTACAACAAGGCCCCTTTCTCTCCCCTATGAAAGTGTCTACATTCTAATTACTGGCACCTGTGAATCTGTTATGTTACATGGTAAGAGAAACTTTATGGCTGGGATTAAATCATAGATTTTGAAGTGATTATGCTGTATTATTTAGGTGGGCCCCATATAATCACAAAGGTCTTCATAAGAGGCAGGCGGGAGGATCCAAGTCAGAGAGAAAATGTGCATGGTGATGGAAGGAGGGAACAAAAAGGCTGTATGACCTGGCGTCAGTCAAAGAATGAGAACAGCCTCTGGAAACCAGAGGAGGGAAGAAACAGATTCTCCCCAGAGCCTCCAGAAGGAGACAGTCCTGTCAACATCTTGATTTTAGCTCTTTAAGACTAAGTTAGGACTCTGACCTCAAGAACTCTAAGGAATAAATGTATATTGCTTGAAACTATTGTTTATTGTTTGTGGTAATTTGTTACAGCAGTAACCGGAAACAAATATAGATTTGAGCTATACAGAATACTGACTACAAAGCGATTGATTTAGCTCAGTATTTTGGAGATTTTTAAGGATGGAGAGATTGACAAACATACATTTATACTGAAGAGACAGTCATTTTTTATGTAAAATGAGCTGAAGACATTCTGGAGATATAATTCCATCTTTTGCTGGTCATTTAAAGAAGCGGGAAGTGCTGACCTTTTCTTATTCCAAACTCCAGAATATATTAATATACATTAGGGTCTGTGATATGGTTTGGCTGTGTCCCCACCCAAGTCTCAACTTGAATTGTAGCTCCCATAATCCCCACATGTCGTGGGAGGTAATTGAATCATGGAGACGGGTTTTTCCCATGATAGTGGTGATAGTGAATAAATCTCATGAGATCTGATGTTTTTATAAATGGGAGTTCCGTTACACATGCTTTCTTGCCTTTTGCCATGTAAGATGTGCCTTTGCTCCTCCTTTGCCTTCCACCATGATTGTGAGGCCTCCTCAGCCATGTGAAACTGTGAGTCCATTAAACCTCTTTTTCTTTATAAATTACCCAGTCTCAGTTATTTCTTCACAGCAGTATGAGAATAGACTAATACAGGCTGTAGCCATGCTGTTTTAAATATTGTGGATCTGTAATATATTTTAATATATGATAGAATGAGCCTTAACTCATATTTGTCCTTTCAGAAAGTTTCTGACTACTGCGCATTTATGCATTCAGGCTAATTTAGAAATACTTTTGTCATTCCAAAATAATAGTATTTTTAATTTTACTTCAGTTTCAGTTGACTTTGGAGGATTTTTAGTAAGTATGAGCATCTTAATTTTATTAAGACTTCTTAATCATGAATTATGCATATATACACATTTAGCCAACTCTTCCTCTATGTGCCCCATTGGCATTATCTTTTCTTCAGAATGGTTCTGCATTTTTAGCATTTGATTTGTTTCTAGATATTTTGTTGCTGTTCTTATGAATGGAAGCTTTTCTTCTGTTGTCACATTGTCTTTTCATCACATTTTGTTGTCAAAGGTCTCATGTTTGATCTCTTCTTTTTCTACTTTAAGTTCCCATCTTGTAGAGTCTATGTTTTATTTCCATGAGAAATGCATTTGTTGCTCACAATTTTCTTTTGTTTTCTGAGATAAATCTTCTGTTGCAGTACATTCTTCAGCTTTCTCTTGTGTGCTATATTCCTTTCTGTTTCGCCTTTTTATTTCTAAAGAAATTTGGCCTTCCATGCTTATCCCAATTTAAAAAATAACTTATCTATTTCTGATGGGTGTAATTTTGAGCATTTTATTTGCCCTCTAATAATGTATGGTGTTTTCCTTGACTTCTCTACTAGATTTTATATCCCATTGCTATCTTTCCTTTACAATAAAATTTAAGAAACCGCCTAGGTCTGTTTCCCCTCAGTTCTTCTGCAGCTTGGGAAGGACAGGGATGCAGTAGAATAGCAGGTCTTGGCAGCTGCAATTGGGAATGCGGACTTTTTTTTCCCCAAATGGGTAGCCTAGTATAAAAAACTTTGTTCTGTGATAATTAGATTCGGGAAGGCATGTGAAGATTTCCTGTCACAGTTCTAACTAAGGATATCAATATGCATGCACCATTGGTAAGATCATGTTACCATCCCAACCAATTCCAGAAGACCCTTGGCACCTGGTTTTTAACCACATATCTTCACATGACAAAGTAACAGTATTTTCCATTTTTTTACAGATTTCTTTTTTTTCTCCGGACTTAACATTTTTCTCACAAAAATACATTTGTGTTATTGCATGTATGAAATTGAATGGATAATATGAAACCTTGTTGAGACGCAGACTCTGCACAATTTGTTAGCTGCTTTCACTAGTAAAATGGCATTCATACAAACTAGCATCTTGGTCTATGTCAATTTAATTTTTTGCTGCAGCAAAATTACCAGTCACTCTATGTCTTGCACCTTCTACACCAATAATCAACGCTGTGAATGCTAAAATAGTGAATGTTGAAGGTCTACTGTATTCACTCTAGCTTTCTAGACTTTGAAATTGCATAAGTAGGTAAGATGTTCCATGATAAGCCCTGTAATGATGCTAATTCAGATCATTTCATAGATAGAAAAGAGTTTTTAAAGTAAATTTTATGATTTAAGGTAAAATCATTATGTATGCAGAGATAGTTATCATATAAATAGAAGATGGCTCTTCCAAGAAATTTCTGTTCATAAAATAGACCCACTTTTCCATAGAATTGTGAGGAAAATATCTGAAATATGGTTTAAGAGTCCAGAGACTAAATAGAAATGGAGAAAGACAAGATAGGGGAAGTTAGAGAAGATTTAGACTATTCAATTTTCTATGGTAGTACTTAAGTTTTTCTGTTCACAGGCCTGAGGAAACCATTCTTTCCTGATGTCTCAGCCACTTAGATTTGCACATGGAGCTAAAATAGGCCTAGCAGGGAGACTGTAAAGGTCATTGAAAGAGAAAGCCTTTGGAATTCAGCTTACTCCACCACAGGACCAGTGCTTAACTGATTTCCTATGTCACAAGGAACAAGTTTTGAAATACCACATTTAAAGGAAATAAAATTATTCCTAGAGGAGATTTTTCATTGTCTCTCCACTTATTATAGAACATACTGAAATAAGTATGTGAGCAAAATTCCTACAAAGAAATAGTCAACAGGATAGGACAGGTGGACACTCAGTAAAGTCCTTTGAAACATTCAGTGAGAAAGTAAGCTTAAAGAGGTCCTTGAACTTTAGAGGAGCAACCAACTAGTTATCACACCCTGTGCAATATGGAGAAATGCACCCCAAACTGTGGTACTATCTTACACTTCGTCCTGTGCTAACTCTAATCCCACTCACTGCTTCTCATGTCCTCATGCTCCTTCATCATGTAATGCAATAAAAACACATCTCATTCACCACAAATGAAGAAATCCTCTACAAACCTAAGAGAAAGTGATGATTATAAGGTCTTATACATCTATTTCAAAGCATTCTGTTTCACTGCAGGATACCTCATTGCTGGAAGAGAAATTATTACATATTAGCAGGTGCAATTTTATTTGGATGTAATATCCTTGACCAAGTAGATGGTTGCAGTTTTCTGACGTACCAAACTGACAGCTTCTTCTATGACCTTTAGTTATCTCTGTGCAGTCAACAGTAATGCTGTTTATTTGACTCACAGCATTTCCCATGGTTGTGCTCACCACTGACACATCTGTATAGATAGAAGTCTTCTTCCACATCAAAAGGAAAAGATGGATCTTGAAGGAAACATTCTTGAGTTGACATTTAAACAAGTAATTTGATTTGGGGGAGAGAAATAATTTTAATTTATTGTCATTTTGAATCTGTATCACCCTGGTGAAACTGATAGCAAGGCATGATAAAGCTTTTCAAAAATACCTATGGCTATATAGAGATTATGTATCAGAATGTCCTTGCCTTTAATGATAAAGTGTACTATATTAATATGGTTTTATACATATATATAAATGTGTACATATATGTATATATGCCATGCTTATATTTATGCACATAAAGAATGCACATATGAAGGAAAAATATAAAAATATTAACAATTGTTTGCCTACATATAAATATGCAAAGTTACTTGTATATTTACTTCAATTTTGGAACACCTAATTTTTTCATATTTAAAAAAATTTAAAAATACTGATACCTAGATACAAATTTCAAGGCACATACAATTTATGTTAGAGTTTTTTCCCCTTATGTAAGGCCATGGGCTGTAGAATGAAAGATACGTATTAAATACCCAGAAAGACACCCAGCAAGGCAGTTCGATTTTGGAAAGAGGCTGCAGCATGGCATGGCAGGACTCAGGATCTTGAAACAGCAGTCAAGCACACATCCTTCCTTTCTTGCCTTCATGCTTCCTGGTTCCGTCTGCTGCCTGCTTCCCTGCAGTCATAGCCAATAACATGCTTGGGATAGAATCGGAACTCTTTTCAACTGGAGTCTCCCATATGTTCATTATAGAAAATGTGTTTGCATTTTCACTGCAACACACCGCATATACTGACACTGCCTGACTGTGAATTCGTAGCTGGGAGAGAAGAGGGACTGGCAGCTGAAGTGAAAGAAAGTTGGTGAGACATAGAATTCTAGCCCAAGAGTTTCAGAGTTTCACAGGACTTTGAAGCTCTTCTGTTTGGCATAGTTCTCCTTACAGAATGCCTGGGTTATTGTTTTTTTCCCCTTCAGGCCCTTTTCCACATGGATATGCCTATAATTTCTTCAGCTATATTGACAAATAAACTTTCTCAGCATGAGAACCTATGTGAGACAAATGTGTCTAATTTCTGGTTAGTTGAAGTCTTTCTTTAAAGTGATTTTCTTTTCTCCCGGCCATGACTCTATTGACTATTTCATGGATGTCTGTAGATTCAGTGTCCCTGTCATATTCTGATTTAATTCTATGTTATGTAAATGAATGACTGGATGAGAGATGAAAGAATGGGTAGATAGATAGATGGATGAGGGGATGGACATATGTGGGAAAGGGAGGTAGAGAAAGAGAGAGGTAGGTAACTAGTTTTTCTCTTACTTTTAGCTGGTCTTAGAGTCTACTATTACAGAACAAATGAAGAAGGTCTAGCATACAAAAAAATGAGTAAACTTTATTTACTGAATCCATGTTTTTGTGCTGTTTCCAACAGACAGCTGTTTGGAGCTTTGTAGCACCTGTCTTCATAAAGTCCATGACCTCTAAGGTTTCTAACGTCTACTAAAATGGGCTAAAACTGCCATATTATGACCAAATTAATTTTGTTATGAGTTACTTAAGATTTTCAACTGCCCATTGTATTAGCTTGCTAGGGCTGCCATAAAAAAGTACCGCAAACTGGGTGGCTTAAAACAACAGAAATGTGTTCTCCCACAATTTGGAAAAGTAGAAGTCTGAAATCAAGGTCTCAGCAGGGTCCTCTTCCCTCTAGATTCTACAGAGGAATCCTTCCTTGCCTCCTCCTAGTTTCTGGTGGTTACTAGAAATCCTTTGTGCTCTCTGGTTTGCAGATTCTTCGCTCTGATTTCTGATTTCATTTTCACATGACCATCTTCCCTCAGTGTCTATCTCTGTGTCTTCATACGGCCTCTTTTCTCTTTCCATGTGGAGTCTCACCCTGTCACCCAGGCTGGAATGCAATGGCAGTATCTCGGCTCACTGCATCCTCTGCCTCCCGGGTTCAAACGATTCTCCTGCCTCAGCCTCCCAAGTAGCTGGGATTACAAGCACCCGCCACCCTGCCCAGCTAATTTTTTGTAGTTTTAGTAGAGACAAGGTTTCACCATGTTGGCCAGGCTGGTCTCAAACTCCTGACCTTGGGATCCACCCGCCTCGGCCTCCCAAAATGCTGGGATTACAGGTGCGAGCCACCGCATGCAACCCATATGGCCTTTTTATAAAGGCACCAATCATTGGATTAAGGGCTTACCCTAATACATTATGATTTTATGTTATCTGCATTTGCAAAGCCCCTGTTTCCAAATAAGGTCATATTCTTAAGTTCTGAGTGAGCAAGAATTTCAGACAGACATTATTTAACCTCCTACACACACCAAGAAATAAATATATCTTTCGGGGATATGGGTTTCTATTTTGAAAAATTCAGAGTAAATGCTCTTGTACTTAAGGTTTTTTAAATATATATGTGTGTATGTGCATATATATATATATATATATATATATATAATTTCCCTTTTTTCTCAGAGACGAAGTTATTTCCTTTATTTCTTCTCATCTTGTCATTCTACAGATTGAATTTCTAAATTTTATTTTAGTTGTGAAAGATGTAGACTGTTTCCAAGAGTAGTCCATTACTTCTGATTGTTCCTTCAGTAATAAAATGTATTATTTGATTCACATGACACTGCTTATAATTTACGGGGTCAGTTTCACCCCCATACTCTCCTTGCATGAATGCTGGAAACGAGCCACCCCAGATTCTGGTGGTGGATATCAGCTGCACTCTGCAACCTCACACCTCCCTGCCTCTCTTCCCGCTATTCCTTCCACTTGCAATGGAAGTCATTATTATCAAAATCCCACTCATTCTTCAATGATCCAGCTAAAAGGCTTCTCTCCTCAGTTTTCTCTTTCCTACCCTGTCTTCCCCAAGACAGAATTAATCTCTCTGTCCTCTACCCTTGTATGAAAGAAGTCCGTCTTTGACCTCAGTTTCTTCGGTGTTAGCTCTAGCACCGCTGTTCTCTACCTAAGTGGCTTTAGAGAATTTACCTAGCCTTTCTTGGGCCTTGGTAAATTGGAGATAATCATATATACTTCTATGTAAATTGCTTAACAGAATGTGTGACACGAGGTAAAAAGTCAATAAATCTTAGTTCTCCTTTGTAGTCATTTTCTTCTTTGTCCTGTGGTTATTTGTGAACAAATGTGCATGCCTCACTAGACAGTGAACTATTGGAAGCCAGGGGCTGTGCTTTATCTGTCTTAGCATGCCATATGCCATCAAGTACATGCTTGTTATGTAGCTGTGCTCAGTACAATTTGCAGATTTGATAGAGAAAGGAACCCTTTTTAGATTTTGTCTGAATTCTTAACTAATATGACAAGCTTTCTCTTGTTTTCTAATGGAGTTCTGGTAGAAACTTTTTCTTCTGCAGAGTTCACATGAGACACTTGCATCAAACATTTTGTGTATTTTTTAAACACAAAATTTATTTATAGTAGTATATACTAATTATAATACCAATACAGATATATTTTTATTTCTTAGACAATATCTTCTAGGCATACATAATACTTTATTTTGATTTCTCATCTTCATAAGAGCTATGCAATATTTTTGCTACTTTTCCAGATTTACAGAATGTAAAACAAAGCTCGGAGAAGCTAAACCAGCTATGGATGTGGAAGGCCAGAGTTACAACATGGGACAAGGCTCTAAAGATCTTAATCTTTCTTCTCTGCCTTCTTTCTGTCATAACATTACAAAAAAATTGAGAACTAGGGGTAATTATCTACTATAATTTTAACTCCTCATCACAATTGCTGTCTCCATTTTGCATATTATGTTCTAGTCTTCTCCATAGCCTGTCAGTTGGATACAATTGATAGCAGGGTACACCTGTACACCTACAATTGATAGCAGGGTACCATTCTGTGACTTGTTTGTTTCACCATACCCAGTACTTTTTACTAGATATTTATTCTATACCATGCACCCATTATCACCATGTTTCTTTTACTTTGAGTGACAAGCAAAACAGGTGGACAATCAAATAGAGACCTTGGTGTGGGTATGTTGTTCATACTCACTGTGTACTGACCTAGTTTAGATTTTATTTTTTCCTTTCACAAAAGGAGAATTCAGAGGGAAACTCAAGAAAGTCACAAAGGAGAGCATTGCCCTAGATGAAGACAAGATGAGTTTGCTCCGAGTTCAGAAGGGATAGTTTCCTGTTGCCTGAATAATATTATCACCTCTTCAACACTCCTAGGTTTTACTTTCTACAGGAAAACGAACACAAAATAAAACTACCACATATCTTCATTGCACAAACACATACATCCTTCACAGAGGGAGAGAAAGAGAGAATTACAATTTCAACAAAACTTTAAAAAGTAGAAACCACTGAATCTGTTGGGTTACCTATATTTTAAATTAAATTAAATCTGAATGAAAATTATTTGACTCCCAAAGGAGAAAATCTTAATCTCTGTGGCAAGTAATTACTGAATTATTATTTTGTGACATATTCACTGCTATGAAAAATAAATAAGGAAGATTAAGTGTTCTATGCATTTTTTCCTTTATCCAAGTCAAGAGCTTCTTTGATTCGAGGGCAGCTGAACAGTCTAAATCAGAAGATGTTTGAGGACAGACCCTTTTCAAGGCTTGATAAAAGCATAAATTCATGGGAGACATTATCCCAGGAGATCCAGAGAGAGAGGGAGAGCTCTTTTGAGGTGAGTGTGGGAAGAGAAGAATAGTAAGTGAGATTCAGTGGATAAGGAGGGAGGAACAGGGAGGAAAGGGGACAGGAAAGGAGGTGGGAGAGAGGGGGAAAGAAAAAAGAAGTCTTTGTGTTTATGGTTCTCTCTTTTCTTTTGACAGGCTTCTGTTGCTGAAGATCACTAAAAGATCACTCTTTTGACCCTGAGTGTGTTTGTGTTCTATAGAGATCATCTTAGCCACCCACTCTCAGGGACTTCTGGTGGACACTCTTCTTTGCATCAGTAATGTGCCTTACAGATGAGCTCTCGTCCTACCTGTGGGCTCCTGTCCTCTGGAGGTGCACCCATACCCCAACCATGTTGCTTTTGGGAGCACAATTGAGCTATTGCTTGTCCTCCAATGTTTTTACCTTTAACCATTTATCCACAATTCCAAGAAAATAATGACAGTCACATTCCACAGCCTATTACTTTTTTTTTTTTTTTTTTTTTTTTTTTTTTAAGATGGAGTCTCACTCTGTCACCAGGCTGGAGGGCAGTGGTGCGATCTTGGCTCACTGCAACCTCCGCCTTCTGGGTTCAAGCGATTCTCATGCCTCAGCCTCCCGAGTAGCTGGGATTACAGGCACGTGCCACCACACCCAGCTAATTTTTGTATTTTTAGTAGAGGTGGGGTTTCACCATGTTGGCCGGGATGGTCTCGATCTCCTGACCTCATGATCTGCCCACCTCAGCCTCTCAAAGTGCTGGGATTACAGGCATGAGCCACCATGCCCAGCCAGCGTTATTATATATTTTTATTTACATATACATATTAAATTCAACTTGATTAGTTTTTTGACAATTGCAAACTCATGATAAATTTAATCAGTGCAGAAAATGACAAAGCATAGAGTAAGAAATTTATCAATAATCCAACCTCTTGGTAATTACCATGTTTAATGTTAAGTGGCTATCATCCTCAATATGTCCCCATATGATTCTAGAGAAAGATGAACAGGAGGAGAGACAGAGTTTTGCAAAATATAAGTTCACATAGTAGTGAATATGTCACAAAATAATAATTCAGTAATTACTTGCCATATGATTCTAGAGAAAGATGAACAAGAGGACAGAGTTTTGCAAATATAAGGCTATTCTATGCGTAGTATTTTTTAAAATAATTTCTATTAAATTTAATTTTCCTAAAATATAATGGAAGAAAAAACCCAATTAAAAGTGTGTTAAGGCTAGGTGCAGTGGCTCACGCCTGTAATCCCAGCACTTCCGGAGGCCAAGGCAGGTGAATCACTTGAGGTCAGGAGTTCGAGACCAACCTGGCCAACATAGCAACACCCCGTCTCTGCTAAGAATACCAAAATTAGCCAGGCATGGTGGTGCGTGCCTGTAATCCCAGCTACTCAGGAGGCTGAGGCAGAGGAATGGCTTGAACCTACGAGGTGGAGGTTGCAGTGAACCGAGATTATGCCAACACACTTCAGCTTAGGTGATAGGGTGAGACTCCATCTCAAAAAAAAAAAAAATTAAATTAAAAAAATCAAAGTGGGTTAAATTCTCAAAAATATTTTTATCACTATGAGTTCCCAAAAACATCTCCATAAGATTAAGAAAAGTAATTATCAAAAACAATGAGGATGGAGTCATATCATGAATTTTTTAATTTTTTGTTTTTAGACAGGTTAAAGATTAGTTCTTGCCATGACAAATTGGGAAATTAGCACATACACCCTACATCTTATTTTTCTCTCTCTTCTTTCTTATTTCATCATTCAGTATTTTCTCCTTGTCAAAGTTAATAATATTTATTTCCTTTTATGTGACTATAATATTCATAATTGTTCATATTTCCAATACTTTTGCAATCACGATTCTTTTTCCGGTCATGCACAACCATGAGGTCAGCATTCTCCCCCTACAGCTTAATTGAGATACAATCCACAGTCTGTACAGTTCAATGACTTTTAGCATATTTACAGAATTGTGCAACTGCCACCACTATTTAACTAAAATATTTTTATCATCCCACAAAGGGGCCAGGCACGGTGGCTCACACCTGTAACCCCAGCACTTTGGGAGGACAAGGCTGGAGGATGTCTGGAGACCAGGAGTTTAAGATCAGTCTGGGCAGCATAGCAAGACTCCATCTCTATAAAAAATTTAAAAAAGAAAATTAGCTGGGCTTATTGGCATGAACCTGTTCTCCCAGCCACTTGGGAGGATGAGGTGGAAGGATCACTCGAGCCCAGGAGTTTGAGGCTGCAATGAGCTATGATAGCACCACTGCACTCCAGCCTCAGCAACAGAGTGAGATCCTGTCTCTAAAAAACTCCCCCTCCAAAAAACAAAAACAAAAACAAAATCCAGAAAGCAAAAATCTCAAGCTAAAGGAACCTAGTAGCCTTTAGCAATTACCCCCTATCCTGCCCCTTCTCCCATCCCTAGGCACCCACTATTCTTCTTTCTGCAGATTAGTGGGGAGGTGGGAAAGTGAGAGTCACTTTCTGTAGATTAGTGGGGAGGTGGGAAAGTGAGAGTCACTTTCTGTAGATTATTGGGGAGGTGGGAAATGAAGAGAGTCAACACAGATGTCTTATCAAGAAAGTTCCACCAGGAGTGACTAGAACCAAATTCCTCCAGGAAAAGTCCGGAATCCAGTTTAAAATGTACCCTCAGAGACAATCAGCTAAGTGAAAAAGAAGCCGGATTAAACATTTAAACACCAACTTTTGTCATTCAGTGATGATGCCAGCGCCTCGGGGTTTTCCTCACTGGTCTTTGAGGCCTGTGGTGCAAGGGCAGAGTGACATTCCCTGGTTAAGGGAAAGCCTTCCGGAACGAAGATGCAGATGGGCCATTGAGTCATACCTTCCACAGGCACCAAGATTCACAGACAGTGTGAATGTCCAGAGGCTGACTCTCCCACTGTTTCCCTGTATAAAAGTTATTATTAATATTTCTCCTTGCTCCCTTTTTACCTTACTCTTGAAATCTTAGACTTCGGTATTGTTTGCCAGGCTATTCTTTCCTTCCGTCCTGTAATACTGCCAAGCGTCCTTGAAAATGGCGGTTCTGACTTGATCGTTACCTTCAGTCTGGTTGTACTCTCACTATAACCAGCTGAAATTCTTCCTTTCTATTACATGGTTATGTTTTTCCATGGTTGATCGTCATTTTTTCTTTTAAAATCTTTTTTTGTTATTCCAGTGAATTTCTTGGAAAATGATTTGCAAGCCAGTATGCATGGTACCATTTTCCCTGAAAATTCTTAATAGTAGTTTTACCTTGGCCTTAATTACTCAGTAGTACGAAGGTAATCTGCAAGAATTTGTAGAATGATATAAATCGAAGAAGTGTTTCTAAAAGCCAGATGCACTCTTCTGTGTGTCAATATTGTCAAACAGAAATATAACATAGGCTACACATCTAGTTTATTTTTTCTTTTCTTTTTTAGAGACAGGGTCTTGTTACGTCACCCAGGCTAACGTGCAGTGGTGTGATCATGGCTCACAGCAGCCTCAAACTCCCAAGCTCAAGCAATCCTCCTACCTCAGCTTCCCAAATATCTGGAACTACAGGTCCATACCACTACATATGACTAATTAAAAAAAAAAAAAAATGAGAGATGGGGTCTTGCTATGTTGCCCAAGCTGGTCTTGAACTCTTGCCCTTAAGTAGTCCTCCTGCCTCAGCCTCCCAAGTAGCTGGGATTACAGGCACAGGCCACCACACCTGGCTTACATATGTAATTTTAATTCTCTAGGAGCCACAATTAAAAAAAATTAAAAGCAGGTGAAATTAATTTTAGTAATATATTTTATCTAACCCAATATATCAAAAATACTATTTCAACATGTAATTGATAGAAAAAATTAGTAATGAGATAGTTTATATTATTTTTGTCAGCTAAGTCTTCAGTATCAAGTGTTTAAGTTTACAGAACATTTCCATTCAGCCTTGCCACCCTTTAATAGCCACATGTGTCTAGTGGGTATTATATTGGACTGCACAGCTCTGTGTAACAGAAATCTGCATTTTTAGCTCTTAAAGTTACCTTGTAATTATTCTTAATCTGATCATCACACTTTAAAATGAGAGAAAAAGTATTTAGTGGGGTTCAGCAATGAGTCCAATAATGCAAAGCCAGGTAACTGAAATCTAGGAGTCTGGGACTAATATTACACAGGTCTCTTCAACCTTGGGTTAGTGTCTTTTCTATATTTGCTTCTCTTTGTGGTAATTATGGCTGGTTGCCTGCCACATATCCATTTTCTCCTTCTTTTTAATAACTAAATCGTAATACTGGGAGAGAAAAGGCAGTAAGATGCTCTGCCAAAAACCTATACTTCCCAGATTCCCTTGTTCACAGGGCTGTTCATGAGGCACAGTCTGGCCAATGTGTTAAAAGCAGAAATAAAAAGGAGATTGTAGGGTAAGCTTCACTTTCTGAAATAATGCCTCAACTCTGTCTCTTGTTCTTTATTGTTTTCTTCTTCCACCTGCTGGGAATGCAAAGAAGAGACTGGAAGTGAGGTCACGATCACAAGCCACACTTTTTGAATGATGGTTACAAAGGGTGGAAGGAGTGTGTTGATATCATCAGGGAGCTGGTGCACCAGCCATAAACTGTACACTTGTTACTCTGTAAGAAGTATAAGCTCTTGTATGATAAATCCTTTGTAGTTTCATGCCAGATTATAACTCTTGAATGATATTCTCATTTCAAACATCATTATGTCATTTCAAGATCAATAGGCTTTTTCTCACTGGGTGTGGTTAAAATTTAAAAATCAGCTAAACACTGATAATGCTCACTAGGCTAATATTTATTAGCAAATAAGACAAATACAGGAAAAAACATTTCACCTTTGCAATATAGTCTTGCAAAGAATTTTTAAAAACTCTTTACATTGCTCTACAGTTACTAGAACAAAATATGTTTATGTCATCACTGTAGTATGACATCATGTTCATCCACATCAACACCTGTTGAAATGGCTAAAGAGCTGTCTTCTGGGTTGATGATGTACTAGGAGTTATGAGATCCTGGTTCTTTTCATGCTTCTGTCACAAACAACCTGTCTTTGTGCGATTATGCTAGCTTCTCTCTAACTCAGTTTCCTCACCTGTAAAGCAAAAGATTAAAGTAGTGGAATCCTAAATTCCTTTGCAGCTTTAGCATTCTACGAATCTATGGAAGCATTTCTTCCAGGAGACAGGATTCACAGCCCAATTTCATTCGATGTTTGGCCTTTGGGTCTGTGCTAGTTTAAATCGTTACATTAAATTTTTGGCAGTGATAATGCTTGAACATCCACCATTTGCAACTCTGACAACATTCCTTCTGCTACGGAACCTACTCTTTTAGAAGACTCAACTTATTCAGTACTGCATAAAGCACCTTCATAAAATTTCAAGTGAAAAGGATTTCAAGGAAATCAGATTTAGTACCTATGCTCTCTTTCAAAGGTTCTGGGAAATCATTTTCAGTGAGCTAAGAAAACAGAGACTATTCATAAAATTTAACATTGCATGTGTGTGTGTTTTAAAACGCTTGTCTTACTTCTTTTGTTCTATTTACTATTAGGCGTTATTAAAAATCCTAGCTTTTTTCATTTGCTCTTAAAAAAAAAATACTCCAAGAGTCTCTTTCCAACTCTGAAAACTCTTGGCTAAATACTGGTGCTATTTTCAACTTATAGTAACTGGCAACCTTACATTTTGTAAAGTTCAGGAAGAGCAGAAACTCAGCTTCCAAATATGCCACTCTGTCAGCAGGTTTGAATGTACAGGAAGCAGACAATGGAAGGCAAATGTCTGGAACCCAAATGCTTCTTTCCTGTAGAGAAGAAGACTCAAATGAAGACTAGCTTCTAAATCTCATCTTTCACCTGATTCGGTAGGGGTGGATGGTACCCAGTTCTAGCCATTCTTCTTCTATCCAGAAGAATAACATCTTTTATTAAGCCTCTTCTTTTAAGTACTACTTATTTTAATGCTACCGCTATCAGAAAGCATTTATTCTACCTCACAATATGCCTGCAAACTGTGGTTCCAAGGAGGCAGTATTGTCTACTGGTTAAAAGTGCAAGGATAGTAGGAAAACAGATCTGTCATGTTGAGAAAACATTCACCCTTTACTAAGCCTTATTTTTCTAATTTGTGAAGTGAGGACCATAATAGTCCCTAACTCACAGGATTATTGTGATGACAATGTAAGATACTATATGTAAAGCACGCACTCCTGGTACATGATCATTATTCAATAACTGTATGTTAGTATCATTATTTCCATTATCATTATTGTTTGAAGTAGTAACAATATTCATAGCACTACTATTTCTCAAAATAGTTTCCCTTGATAATACCACTAAACGTGTACTTCTCTACTATTATATAAACTAGGTAGATTTCTAGAGTCATCCCAATCAACTTAATTTTAATGTTTTTATTGGTTTCCTGAAATAGTTCATCCAGGATTCTTGAAAGTAGGCATACAGCTATATTCATCATTGTATTTTCAATGCATATTGCAATACCTAGTGTATAAATGTTTATTGAAAAAATCACATTTGGGTGACCAGCAATAGACAGGCTTTCTGGCATTTTTACTCTATTTCATAAAATTTGTTGATTCTAATGTCACACAATTGTAAATCAGGCTCTTTCATTGCCTGAGAACTGAGGCAAAAATCTCTAAATTGAGAATAGTACATGCCAAGTACCTTCTCATTCCAAAGAGAGCCACTAAAAATCTGAAATATATCCTTGCAGTATTTATTAAAGCAGCAAATCTGGTCCTGTGACCATTACTGCCCATCCCCTCCAAGTCTCTGTCAGAGACACATACCAATAATTTGGGGGGAATGGAGTCAGGAAACTAGGGCACAAGTACTCCCAGGTGGAGGAGGGTCCACCTCTCTAAGTAAGCCAGGGAGAGGTCTGCAGGAGAACTGCCTGTAGAGATGGGGGTTGGCAAGAAGGTAATGTTAGTGTCTCATATTTTGATGAGCATCTGCTTCTACAGTGGACTTGCTGGGCTTTCTCTGTCCTATGCGAGACAAAGAGAGAGAGGAAAAAATGTAATTGGAGTTAAGATGAAGGGTGAAATGAGAGTGAAGAAGAGTAAACTCCACCGTCACCTTCTGACGAGACACGACCCAGGAGTTTCTCATGAGCTCAAGTGACCTGTAGCAAGGAGCCCGCCTGGAGCCATCTTGTTGATGACCCCCGCAGGAGGACTCCAACCGTAAGAATTGAGTACAAGGAGTTGCTCAGTGATGTGAAGCTGAAGAGGGCATCTGAGGAGATGAGCTGTAAAACATATTCACAAGAGGGACGTGTGAAGGGAGTGACCCTTCCGAAGAACCCAGACAGCTGCCCACAGGAGAAGGATGCCATCCCAAAGATGGTACCCAGTAAGTGAAAAGACTTTGGCTTTTCCCTTGAGTTCTCCTCTCTAATCCCTGCCTTCAGAGGGGTGGGCAGAAAGGCAAGGGAGAAGTTGAGCAGCCAAATGGTATCAAAGAGAGAAGCCTTGAAATGGATAAAAACTGAAAGTTTTGAGACTGGATCAAAGCTTTTTCCTATTTCAGTATTAACAATTCCAAGATGAGACTGTTCTTATACCAAAAGCTATCAGTTCTTTATAGAACCTATGCCAAGTGTTATCAAGGGCTACGAAAAGGAAGTTCAAAAGAGCAAACCAGGAGGCCGTGATGAAAGAAAAAAATAAATCTGTTTCCTATGCAGTCAAAGCTATTTATTACACCAATTACACTCATAACCCTGTAAGGGAGAGAAGAAGGGAGAGAGATATGAAGATGGCTAGTGGGCAGGCCAGTCAGACAAGCTCAGCTGTTAATTCACCCTATGCCATTCCAAGTGAGCTGGCAGAAGTAGGGATTCTGAAGCGGAACTTCGGACTCTGGGCCAAGTGTTCCTTCCATTGCACTGCACCACCTCCCCATAATAAGGGCTTCCGTTTTTTATTGCACTTTAAAATTAACAAAGCACTTGGGTGAACCACTGCCTTGCCAAGAATGTTTAGTCTGAAGAAAATTCTGTTAAACAAGGGTGTCAAAACAACCATTAAAGATGCTTCTAAGAGCATTATCTTAGCTCTGCAGGGAGTCAGCACAATGTAGAGAAAATACAAGATTGAGAATCCAAAGGCTCATGTTCGTTCTGGTTGTAGCGCAACGAAGAGCTTTAAGAAAGGAGCGTGGCATTTGGCTTCAGATTGAGATTCGAATTCTGGCTCTGCTATTTAGCAGCTGTGTGACCTAAGGAACAATTCTTAACCTCTTTAATCCTCGATTTCTTCATGCATAAAATAGGAAAATGCCACCTACTTCCCAGGATTGCTGAGAGGAATAATGAGATAATATCAAAGCCTGGGAATGTGTCTGGAACTCAACAGGGGTCCAATAAGTACGAGTTTTATCGAATCACCTATCAGTACATTTTCTGCTCTGCCAACCTAAGAGAACTCTGGTGTTGATGAAATACAACAATATGTATGATAAAAATTCTTTACAGTGAGTTACTTTAAAATATTTATTTTTCTTGTTCTCTTCCTGGGTGATATCTTTCTTTCAACTATGGGAGCTCAGAGTCAATGTGAGATGGAAAAATTCCTTTTTGTCTTTTTGAAAGCAAATTCCAATCTCTTAAAACCAGTTTTCTCTACAGTTCTTAATACAGTTATTTTTGTTAGTACTTTTAGATACATATCATTTTTGACAATTATAAAAGACATACATATTCATTCTAGGAGATGTGAAAAATATTACAAAGTATTTCCTTTCAGTTATTTCTAGACAAGAATATGTTTAAGAATTGGGTTTATTATGTATATACAGTTTAATAATAGGATTTTTTGATTAAACATTTGATACTTGGTTGAATGTATCTGTGTCAGTAAACAATAAAAAGAGGAAGTGTAATTCATTAACAAGAAATAGAGAATGTGAGGATAGTTTCTTACTGGTGTTTATTTTTGTGAACTATAACCTAGCCACAGAAGACAATGTGAAATGTATGTGTACACTTTATACAAACACAAGAAACCAAACACCTGAGCAACTATTATACAGGTTTATGAATAAAATATTTCTAGTTCTTTAGAAGCCCACTAGGGCGTGTTCTCTCTGTTGCATCTTTCTACATATTCCAAGAAGTAACCTCTATCCTCAAGTGTGATCCTCAAAATGCTTAACAATTGTCGTGGTATGTCATCTGTCACTGCCAAAATTGTGGTTTTTCCATCCAGGGTTCCAGAGGCCAGCAGGCAACAGGGCAGGGAAGCTGTCCCCTAACACTTCTCTTGTCTTTTTATTTTGCTTATTGTGTTCTTTCTCATGTCATTAATTTAAATTAATATTTAATTGAGTTAGGCAACCTTTTCTCTTATTGTCTGTTTTTCGTTTGTTTATGTATTTGTTTTGGTATAGCTAGAAAGGCTTTCCACACATCTAGATTATAAAGGAGTAAATTAATGTTTTCTTGTAGTACTTTTATGGTTTTGTTTTCTACATGTAGATCCCTGATGGATTAGTAGTTCATTCTGGTGTATGGTATGAGGTATAAATTCATTTTTCTTCTATTTCAATAATTTCTGATGACACTTTCATTAACACTAACTAGAATGGGTCTATATATCTTCTTTTATGTTCATTGTTATGTTTGTTTAAGCACCAATACCACACTGTTTTTATTATAAGGGGCTTTGTAGTATCACTTAATATCTGATATGACTAGCTTCCCTCATTGCTCTCTCATCCTTTTTCAAGATTTTTCTAACAAAATTTTTAAGTTTATCTTCTATGTGAACTTTATAATCAATTTGTCTAGCCCCCCAAAAAAACAAAACAAATACCTGGGATTGGATTAAATTTATATATTAACTCTTGGCACTGCCCACAAAGATAAGATCTCTATTTTTTCTAGGATAGTTTTGTGTCTTTCAAAGATATTTTGAAGTTCATCTCTTATAGCTTTTGTCTATTTTATGCTAATTTTGTTTCTACCAATTTTGTCACTAATATGCTATAGGATTTAATGTATCTTCTACATGATTATAGTTTGTAGATACTAAGGCTATGGATTTTCTGATAACTTTACAGTATACTATTCATTGATTTGTTTATTGGTTATATGAATTGCATTATTTATTCTCAAGGATTTTCCAGGTATACTGTCATATCATGTACAAATAGAAATAGTTTTATTTCTTTTCCAATTCTCACACCTCTAATATTTTATACAGCAGTAAAGGTAGTCAGTATTCTTGCCTTTTCTTGACTTTAGGAAAATATTTCTAGTGCTTTCCCATTAAATTAGATGCTGGCTTTAGAAGAGATAAAGTTGGCATGCACACACACACACGCACACACACACACACACTTTCAAATCTGTAGACCAATCTTAGATGTATCAATGCAAAAATTTAAAATAAAATATTATCAAATAGAATCCAAAAACATTGAAAAATAATGCACTGCGAACAAGTGGATTTTTCTAGAAATGTAGGAACAGTTCAGAAAAAAAATTCTTATATTTACCATAGTTATGGCTAAAAAGAAATCATATGATAATCTCTCTAGATGCTGGCAGAAAGTCCAACAAAATTTGACCAAAATCCCTGATGGAAAAAATGCTCGATGAAAATAGAAATTTATGAATACCATCTCAACACAATTAATATATCTGTACCTATAATTATATTCATATCTAGGTAGATTTAGATAAATAGAGAAATAAAACTAGTTCTAATGGGAAAATGCCATGGACATTTTCCCACGGCCAAGAATTATTGATAAACATTGTGTTAAAGTATTAGCCAATGCAAGCCAACAAGGGTTATGATGTTATTTAACCCTGAGCAACTTGGACTTGCAGAAACATGCACAATTATGACTGTTACACCCACAGATTGGTTATGGGTTGGTTGATACCCATCTGAGTAAAAGTAGAATAAGGATGAATTTCTAGTGAAACAAAGGGATATTTCTCACACCCATAGATTAGAGTGATGATTCTTGCTGGGATTCAAATCACCCAGGGAGCATATACATCCCTATATTTTATACATATTTTATGTCTGGAAATACAGATTTCCAGTCCCGATCACAGAAGTTCCAGATTCAGTAGGTCTAGGGTTTGACCTTGGAAGTTTTGTTCTTTCTTACTGTGTATTTCAGTGTGTAGACATGGTTTTAGGTACTATTATTTTATAAAGCTTTATTTACTTGATTATTTACTCATATGTTTATTTCCCTTCTAGTTTTGGAATGTGTTTAAGTTAGCTTACCGGAACATATAAAGTACAGCAAAATTAATGTAAATTTTAAAAAGGAAAATAAATTAAAATTAAGAAAGTTAAATGTTGGCATAGATGACGCTAATATAAAAAAAGCCCACCACAGTGAGTTAGAAACAATAAGGTCATTTGCAGAAGTTGAGACACAAGGCCATTCCTGGGTTGTCATGTGAAGTAAATTATATTACAGTTCCTCTTTCTCCACAACTGGCAGCATTTGCTTGTGCATAAAATCATTTAAAATAAACACTAAGAGCTGTCTCTAGGTAGAACAGTGGCATATAAATTCATCATATATCTGTAGATGTGCATATGCAAAAGATTGGTGTGAATGCACAGACACCTTGGTTATTAGACAGTGGCGTGGGGCTTAGATTGTAGGCATAGCACCTTTGATCTTTATATATTTAACATTTTCAGCATGGGTCAGCAGAGTAATCTATTTCATCTCCAGTACCTGTATCTATTAAGGTATATTTATTATCTACACCTTACTAACCATAAAGAATTTAAGAAGGGTTAAACAACAACAAATACACTTATGACAGAACAATTAAAACACAGATAGAAAAGGAAATCAGAAATCATATAAAGTAGGAGAAGTCAGACAAATCTGCTAGATGCAATTTTAACTGCAATGGATTATTACATTTAGATTTTCATTGACTATCCTCTACAGCTATAAAGAAAACACGATAGAGATCGCTCTTCTCTGATAAAAAGAAAAATTGTACATTTCTTTATAAGATTTGTTCCCACTATTAAATTCTAAGAAAAATATATCAAATAGAGCTATCCATGAATAGTATGCAGTCATAATTCCACAGCCTTTACCATCCCCAAACCTAGCTCAGGAGATGGCCTTTATCTCACTAGTTTATAGTTAGTTCTTTAGTTAGCTCTGTACATATGTTTTTTTCTTATCTAGATTAAGGGCTTGAGGATATATGTCTGTTCATCCTCCTAATGTGGCACTTTTCTGATATAACAGGCACTAGCAAATGTTCATCAAGTGAATGAATGAATAATCAATGAATAGACAAACAAATAATACTTTGTACAGCCAATTGCATGTCCTAGCTCTCACCCAAATCACTGGGCTTGGGTTATTTAATAGTTTTGCTTTTATTTATTTATTTATTTATTTATTTATTTATTTATTTATTTATTTTTGAGACAGAGTCTTATTCTGTCACCCAGGCTGGAGTGCAGTGGCACAATCTCCACTCACTGCAGCCTGCGCCTCCCAGATTCAAGCAATTCTTGTGCCACAGCCTCCGGAGTAGCAGGGATTGCACACGTGTGCCACAATGCCCAGCTAATTTTTGTATTTTCAGTAGAGACAGGGTTTCACCATGTTGGACAGGCTGCTCACAAACTCCTGGGCTCAAGTGACCTGCCCTCCTTGGCCTCCCAAAATGCTAGGATTACAGGCATAAGCCACCGAGCCAAGCCAACAGTTTGTTTTTTTCCAACAAATATTTATTGAGCACCTACTGCATGCCAGATGCTGCTTTTAGTAGTTATTAGGTTGGTGCATAAAAAGTAATGGCAGGACCTGCAATTACTTTATAGTTATGGCCAATAAGCAAAAGAGGCAAAAACAATTTTCGTTATAGTTCTTATTTTCTACATTGGGGGAATAAATGATTAAAGTGTGTAATGTGTTAGATGGCAAGAAGTACTTTGAAGAAGAAAAAAAACTTGACAGTGCAGTAAAAAGAGATAAAGAGTCCTGAACTGTATGTAAGTGTGTGGTGTGTGTGTGTGTGTTTGTGTGTGTGTGTGTGTACAAGATAGAGATAGAGACTGGGAATATAAATCCAGGAGAAAAGGCATGACTGGGGCATCCTGGCTTCTTATGGTAACTGATGTAAACAGAAATAAAAAGCATAATGATTTAACCCT
The DNA here is from genome assembly GCF_028858775.2 of Pan troglodytes. Lineage (NCBI taxonomy): Eukaryota > Metazoa > Chordata > Mammalia > Primates > Hominidae > Pan > Pan troglodytes. Next base: position 69,532,889 of record NC_072409.2, on the reverse strand, counting down.
AATGGTCTCAAGGCAGGTAATGTTGTGGCTGAGAGTTCTGGGGATAGAAGGAAGTTTAACTTATTTCCAAGAATACACAGTTTTATGGGTATTTGCCTCACTTTGTTGTACAGAGAGAGTGGTGGATGTACCCAAACAATCATTCCAATCAACAATGATAGGTATCCAACCTATCATTCCAAGCTGGTGAAATGCATGCATTTTGGGGATTAGGTTAGGGAAAGAGGCTGAGGAGAAGGCTAAGAGGAGGAAGAAATTCTCACACACAATGGGACCTGTTACTGCAGCAGCACTACACCAGAAACAGTTTTCAAGGAAGAACTTGAGAATTAATTTCAAATTGAAGTCTGAGTGCAATTTAGGTAGGCAAAAAGTAATTTCCTGGGTTGGATTTGGGCCAGGGCATTGGACTTAACACCTCTTCTCTTGCAAAAATTGCCAGGGGATCTTTGATAATTATAAGAGAGCATGGCCTTAGATTTACACCTCCAGCATAGGCTGGTATGTATCTTCAGAGGGCAGCGCCACTTAGCACTCATAACAGACTCCAGTTGATGAATGATAGCCTAATGCCACTTACTGATTTACATGCCCTCTGTGCTTCCAACAGCACCTGCGCTTTTCCAAGAGTGCTTCTTTGCCTAAGGACTGTCAAGACTTTGCTCTGTCAAATAGCACAAGAACAGATCAATTGATACTAAAGAACTTCTGCAGCTCAGAAACTTAAAAAAAAAATGGGTCAAGAGATGCTTGCTGAAGTGATTGTTATTTTTAAGCAGGTAAATATGTCAATTCGAGTACTGCAGGAATAATAAAGGTAGTGAACACTGAAGAATCCCAGACTGGGCTTTCATCTCTACAGCTACCAAACTATGTAAAATCCAGCAAGTCATTTCACCTCACCAAATCTCAGTTTTCTTGTCTCTACGAACCTGAATAAAATCCAAACAGTTTGCCTATTCTAAACGACCACCACCTAATTTACCACCTGGTGGTCTACTCTAACTTTAGAATCCTTTCCTATCTCCCTCTCCCTGTGACCCCAGTCATACTGGCCTTCTTTTTGTTCTGCAAATCTACCAAATTTGCCTGTAGTCAGGGCCTCAGTGCTTGCTCTTCCTACCACACAGAATTCTTCTCCCCCAGAGCATTATATGGCTGGCTTCTTCCCATCATTCAAATATCCTTTCTCAGAGGTGCTATCTCAACATCCAATCAAAGATTGTCCCTTGCTCTTCATTTTTTTCTCTTTCAGCTTCTCATTTTATTAACATCATAGTATTTATCACTTTCCAAAATTATATTTTTTATGTCACTGTTTACATGTTCAATGTTCATCAACTACCCTTCCTCACCATTATAGAATCAGAGTTTCCATGAGCAAAAGAGCCTTGTGAGTCGTCGGCAAAGCCTGAGTCCTGTCCTTTCGCTCTCCTCCCCCGACAGTATGAACTTCACCACTCGCTCCACCTTCTCCACCAACTACCGGTCCCTGGGCTCTGTCCAGGCGCCCAGCTACGGCGCCCAGCCTGTCAGCAGCACAGCCAGCGTCTATGCGGGCGCCAGGGGTTTGGATTCCCGGATATCCGTGTCCTGCTCCACCAGCTTCAGGGGCAGCATGGGGTCTGGGGGCCTGGCCGCGGGGATGGCCGGGGGTCTGGCAGGAATGTGAGGAATCCAGAACGAGAAGGAGACCATGAAAAGCCTGAACGACCGCCTGGTCCCCTACCTGGACAGAGTGAGAAGCCTGGAGACCAATAACTGGAAGCTGGAGAGCAAAATCTCGGAGCACCTGGAGAAGAAGAGACCCTAGATGAGAGACTAGAGCCATTACTTCAAGACCACTGAGGACCTGAGGGCTCAGATCTTCGCAAATACTGTGGACAATGCCCATGTCGTTCTGCAGATAGACAATGCCCATCTTGCTGCTGATGACTGTAGAGTCAAGTATGAGACAGAACTGGCCATGCACCAGTCTGTGGAGAAAGACATCCATGGGCTCCACAAGGTCATCGATGACACCAATGTCACTCGGCTGCAGGTGGAGACACAGATCGAGGCTCTCAAGGAGGAGCTCTTTCATGAAGAAGAACCACGAAGAGGAAGTAAAAGGCCTACAAGCTCAGATTGCCAGCTCTGGGTTGACAGTGGAGGTAGATGCCCCCAAATCTCAGGACCTCGCCAAGACCATGGCAGACATCTGGGCCCAATATGACGAGCTGGCTTGGAAGAACTGAGAGAAGCTGGACAAGTAGTGGTCTCAGCAGATTGAGGAGAGCACCACAGTGGTCCCCATGCAGCCCGCCAAGGTCGGAGCTGCTGAGATGATGCTCACTGAGCCGAGATGCACAGTCCAGTCTTCGGAGATCGACCTGGAATCGATGAGAAATCTGAAGGCTAGCTTGGGGAACAGCCTGAGGGAGGTGGAGGCCTGCTACACCGTGAAGATGGAGCAGCTCGACGGAATCGTGCCACACTTGGAGTCAGAGCTGGCACAGACCTGGGCAGAGGAACAGTGCCAGGCCCAGGAGTACGAGGCCCTGCTGAACATCAAGGTCAAGTTGGAGGCTGAGATCACCACCTACTGCTGCCTGCTGAAAGATGGCGAGGACGTCAATCTTGGTGATACCCTGGACAGCAGCAACTCCATGCAAACCATCCAAAAGACCACCACCTGCCAGACAGTGGATGGCAAAATGGTGTCTGAGACCAAAGATACCAAAGTTCTGAGGCATTACACCAGCAGAAGTAGGATACCCTTTGGGGAGCAGCAGGCCAATAAAAAGTTCAGATGCAAAAAAAAAAAAAAAAGTCTAGTGTATATTTTTCACCAGTCTATTCCCAGTATTCAGGGTAGTGCCTAGTGAAGAGCAGATCCTTAATAAATATGGAAGAATGGAAGACAATGGATTCAGTGATTTGCCTGCCATCCCAGCTCCAGCAGTCTGGGGGCCAGTGCACCTTTAGCTAGGATAATTCAGCTCCAGGAATTACCATGACCTGGGATAGTTGTTTTTAGTGACTCTCCCTGGCTGTCCTCATCCCTTGCCTATTCTGGATATAACCTTCATCTCCTGAAGGCACTGTTGTTAGTTAGAGTCAATTACATGTAAAGGAAGATTATGGGGTAAGGGTAGCATGACATGGAATGAATTAAAACATTTCAAACAGTGCCTAGCTCTTCTCCCCCTTTCTCCCTACTTAGCAATGGTGAAATTTGATGTATACATTAAATAAAATATGGAGTAGTTGAGTATGTTTTAATATTATTAATAAAATAAGATTGAAAAATTTAACTATGAAAACTTTCAAAATAATGGATTTCTAATAATTGATTCTCAAATGCCATCTGTTTCTCACTACACGGTAGGAAGGACAGGAATTGATGAAGAATAAGTGAGGTTGAGAATGAGCACAGAACTTAAGGGTGTGACCAGGATGTAAGGTAGGATCCATGAAACCATAAAACCTGTAAGCCAAAAATAAAATTTGAAGACACCCTAACCATTTGAATAAACTTCCTCCTCAGCCAGCGCACTCTTAAAATTTAAGCTGAAAGACTGGTTCAGGCCATGACAGGAAGTGGGGTTTGGCATGCCTCATTATACCTCCCTGGCATTAACACCAACACAGACCTCAAGTCTGATAAAAAGCATTTACAATCTGTGCTCTCCAAAGTTTGCTACCTGAAGCCTTCATCTGCAAAATAAGAACTTTGGTCTCCACAATCCCTTATCTTAACCCAGACATTTTCTTTCTGTTGACCTTAGGTCTTTAGATAAATTGAACCAAGTGTCAACCAGTTAGTTTTTAAATTTGCCTATAACCAGAAGCACCCCCAACATCCCACATTGAGCTGTCCCACTTTCTGGACCAAACAAATGTATTTCTTAAATGTATTTGATTAAAGGCTCATGTCGCCCTAAAATGTAGAAAACCAAGATGTACCCCAACCAGCTTCGGCACATGTTCTCAGGATCTTCTGAGGGGTGTGTCATGGGCCATGGTCACTCATATTTGGCTCAGAATAGATTTCTTCAAATATTTTACAAAGTTTGACTCTTTTCATCAACAAATCCAAGTCAAGAATGTGGCAGATCATGGTAGTGAAAAGTGTGGCAGAGAAAGGTTGGGAATATGGAAGAAGCAGCAGTTCGGTTTTATATGGCTCATATACAGTCATTAGTTTAAAAACAAAAATGATATATTTCCAGTCAAGGCACACACTCTTCATTTTATCAAAGTGCCCTCCACCTTTTCACTGATTTTCATAATTTGCTATGCCCCAAAGTTCTTTCTAGATTACAACTGCATGGCCCAGGAAAGGCGCAATGGCAAAGAAACAGGAAGTGATTCTTACAGTCGGGAACCCCTGGAAGCTGAGGATGCCAAAGCCGTAAGTAAGGGATGATCAAAATTGGCCAAACAAAACAACCACTATTTGCATTAATACAATTTCTGGAGCACTGATGTATTTTTAAGTAGTTGGCTCTGAATATCTAGATTTACGTCTCTTCTGTCCAAACGTAATGTCTAAAGTTGCCTCCTTCCTCTTAAACAGGTGTTAATATCAGGTAAGTTCTAACAGATTTAATCCAAAGTCACAGGAGACATTTTCAGGGCATAGGAAAGAAGGCACTTAATCTCTGACTGTGCCTAGTTTAGCCCATGGACAACTTCTTCTCAGAAAAGAGAACATTCACTTGACAGTTTTATCAGTCAGAGAACATCTAAGAAACAAAGCTCACCACACCGGGGAATTCAATAGGAGTAATTTAATATGGGTAATCGGTTACTAGATTACAAGAGCTGAAGATCAATTGAGAAAAAATGAGGTAGCACTGACATTAGCAACTGCAGGAAGCTGTGACCTTGAGGACTATGATAGAGGCACGAGGCAGAGAAATTCTAGGCAGACAGGGACAGGTCCCCGACAAAACCCAACCTTCCAGCTGAAAAGCCTAAAACCTGCAGTTCAAAGCGAGAACTTCTATCCTTGTTTGCCTGCTCTGTCTTGATTGGTTCTTTCAACACTTATGAATAGTAAAAACCATGCACTTTTAAAATGTGCTCAATGTGTATTTACATAGTAGCCTGTAAGAGTTCCACTGTCAAGTAAATAGTACTGTAGTTGCCTTTAAAATTCTTTAATTACCTACAGTATTTGCAAAGTATATTGTAATGGATTTACAAGAATAATGTCTTTTTACCAATTGAAAGTCGCTTTTTCCAAAACTACCCATGGCCCTCTCTGCCCCCCATCCTTTGCCTATAAAGACCCCAGACTCCGTTGGTAGAGGGAGAGAAGCAGCTTGACTGGAGATTGGTGACTTGACTTCAGAGGGACAGCTGGACTTCAGAGGAAAGATGGCTTAACTTTGGAGAGATGGCTTGACTACAGGAAAGAACTGGCCAGAGACAGCCAGACTGCAAGGGAAGATTACCTGCCCATCCCATCCCCTCTCTAGCTCCCCACTCCACCAAGAGCCTTTTTCCATCACTTAATAAAATTCTCCACCTTCACCATCCTTCAAGTGTCTGTGCAACCTCATTCTTCTCAGATGCTGGATGAGAGCTTGAGGCCCCCCAAGTGCAGGTACCCAAAAAAGGCTGTCACACTGGTCCTTTACCCTTGCCAGCAGAGGGGAGCTGCCCCACACTATGAGGCAAGGGGCCCACTGAGCTGATAATACACTGCTGTCCCTGCATGGCGGAGCTAAGAGAGCACTGTAACATGCCTCTGGGGCTTCAGAGGTAGCAGGCATCCCCACCTGGGTACCACCATGGGGCCCACATGGAGCCTGCTCCTGCCGGCACCCAAAGTGGCCAGCCAGATCTCACACTTGCTCACTCACATGCTGTCTCCCACAAGGGATTGAGCATCCCAGGCCGAGTAAACAGGACACCCCAGTCTCAAGTCTGTTGAAAGGATTGAGAAAAATCCTGCATCAACTGGAGGGAGGAAACTATGTGACTAGAGCCCAGGTGCCTGGACCACAGATAGCTTCTGGAACCATGGAGAACTGTGGGGTGGGCTAGAAGGTGAGACAGAGGAGTGGGGTGCCTTAGCCACTGGTGAATGTATCCTGAGCAGAGAGAAAAGGGAAGAAATCAGACTTATACCTTCTTCCTGCCTTCCAGCCTCCAGTCAGTACTCCCCATGCCCTAAAAGAGCCAGAAACTACTTGGTAAGAGAGACTAGGGCCATAGATCGTGGGGGTCAGATCCCTGTGATACAGTGGAAGAATAGGAACAGCCTGGGAGAGGGTTGAAACATTGGCTGCAGTTCGCCAAAGCATATTCTGCCCACAATCAACAGCCCCGTCACCCCACCTTGCAGCGGCTCTCTTCTTTGTTTACTTGTTTTCATGTATAAGATGCTCTTCATGGGTGCAATATCAGCATGATATTGCCATCTCACTTTAAAAGTTTCCTTTCCACAGAAGTGAAACCATTCAAGACCATTCTACCTAGATGTGTGGTTTATTTCAATGCCAATTTAAAATTATTTTCATAAATATATATATGTATTTGAAATCAGGGAAGAAAAGGAACAAATTTGAGAAGAGAGTGGAGTGCTAACACAAACCAGAAATCCATTACAACATACTTTGCAAATACTGCAGGTGATTAAAGACTTTTAAGGGCAACTACAGTATTATTTACTTGACAATGGAACTCTTACAGGCTATTATGTAAATATACGTTGATCACATTTTAAAAGTGCATGCTATTTACTATTCATAAGTGTTGTTAATATGCATTTCATTTAACCCTAAGCAGCCATTTCAGTCTCTTGTGTGAATTTACATTTATGAATGTTTTTATAAAATGCATATTATTTACCCAATAGGCAGCTCTGCCATAAGAAATGCTAGAGCTGATTGCCAATTTAACTTCGCATGAGTTTCCATGCAATTGTTCCTTAGGTCTGCCCGCATGCTTGGGCATCCATAAATAGTCCCTCCCTTCAGAATCCTGCAAGTCAAGACCCATGAGCTGTTCAAATGAAGGGATTTTCTAGTCTGTTTTGGTGGTTCTGGGGATTTTAGTGTCACATAAAAAGAAGCCAGGATATGTCTCATCTTAGAAAATAAAATAAAGATTTCAGCACTGAAGATGGCAGTCTATAAAGTATATGCGTGTAATCACCTTGTTTACTCTGTGATCTGAAGCCCACATCTACAAAATAAAGATGAGCAAGCTCTAGACTAAGATACCTAAAATGTAAATTTTCTTCCTCCCTCCTTCTTCTTCCCCTCCTGCCTCCCTTTCTTCTTTCCCTCCTCCTTTCCTCTCTCTCTCTCTTCCTCCCTCCTTCTCGTCCCTTCCTTCCTTCCTTGCCTCCTTCATCCCTCCCTCCCTCCCTCCCTCCCTTCCTTCCTGCCTGCCTGCCTGCCTTTCTTCCTTCTTCCATGTCAGGATAGAATCTTTCCTGCCCCAGCCATTTAAATTGAAACACCAATGACCCCAGCACCAAGACACATAGACTATATGCAGAATTTACGAGGAGAATACGGATTCCCTGCCAATGCATATACCATATGCAGAATTTACAAATGGAATTTGTTCTGTGACTTTTGTATCCCTCTGTCAGATCAAAGACATAAACAGGAATCAGAAAAAAAAAATATTAAAGAGCACAGACTAGTGATAATGTTTCTTTGGAGAGAGTCTCTCTAGGCTGAAAGTCGCCACCCCTTCTTTTGGAGGAGGAGTGGATTGGAGTGCCACTTTCTAACCTAAAGCATAAAGGGAAACACTGAAAGCTTTGAAATGTGTTCATATGGGAGAAAAAGACTTGGTGCTGGCCTTAAGACTAATAAAGCAAACATCGATTGAGGAATTGAGGACTGAGGTCTAATTCTCATCCAGGAAATCTAAGGGCGGGAGAAAGGCTACTAAGCTGCTTTGGTGGTAGATCCAGAAGACTTTTGCTCTGCTGAGATGTCCTGCAGTCCTAAAGAGAGTAGGTGTCAGGTTGTTTTGGGTCCTACTTGAGAGTCTGGAGGTATAAATCTGGATGCCTAGGAACCAAAAGAGGACACAAAAGCAGCCAGCAGACTACAGCTGTATCTGGCCAAGGTTAAGGACAAGAGAGATCTCTAGTAGAGACAGCCATTAAGGAGGCCATGGCTGCATCTCATGCAAGAGTCAACTTTAATCATTCCAGGTCTAGGGAGCTAGAAGTCACCCTGCTGAGTAAAAACTGATCCTCTCACCTCTCTTCCCTTTCCTCATTATTCTATTTATTTATTTATCTTTTTTGACACTAGCAGAAAGTCAATAGTAGCTAGTGATATGGAGAGGATATGAGAGCAAAAAATGTTAAATAGAAGTTTAAGTTATTTGTGATAGATTGTAAAAGCCATATGAAATTGCCATTCTTATAAGTCAACAATTTATAAATATTAGAAATTTTATATGGTCCAGTCTAATAGTCACAATGTATAGCAATGTACAGGTTGATCAACACGAGGAAGAGTAGAAAAGAAAAAGAAATAAGTGAAATTTGGCAGACACTGTCGATTTGTTGATTGGTAACCCAATACTTTCGCAGTATTTCTTCACCTCCTCTCTCCTACAGTTCCTACAGAGTTTGGAAAATAAATTTTATCTTTCCAGCCATTGTCAAGTATAGTCATATGACATTTTCCTGACATATACAGCATAAGCTGGGATCTGTAGATGAACATTTGCTCTCATAATGAAAGGGGTGGATGAGGCTAGCACCATGCTGTCCCTTCTCTCTTCTTCTTGTCTTAGGTATGACGCTGTAGCTGTCAGCTGGCTAAAAGGTTAAACATGCTGATCAGAAGGATAGGAAGAAGCTGGGTCCATGATCACATCACGGAGCCATCACACCAGTGCTGGGCTTCCTACCTCCAGACTTTTATTATGTGAAGAAAAAAAAAAAAAAAAAAACCACCTTGCATTTACTTAAGCCATGACTAGCTGGGGTTTATGTAACTTTCAGCTGAAAATAAAATGTTCTAATTTATACAGTAGGAAATATGAACATGTATGTGTACATCTACTGTCTCAAGGAATTATCACAGCCTGGATAGTAAGAGTTTCAGTTACAAAATCCTATTAATGAGAGGAAAACTGCTGATTTTATTAGAATCAGTCTTTGTTAGAATCTTCATTAAATACATTAACAGTCTTTATTAGAATCTTCATTAAGTACATTACATTTCTCTGCTTAGTGACTATAGAAAGCACTATTTGGCTTTTAAAAAATGATACTTCAGCCATAACAATGCCAAACATTTGTCCTTCTGAAGATTACTATTAGGTTATATCTTATGAAGTAGCTGCTAGCCACCTGGTTTCAACCAATATAGATGACAATTTAGTATGGTTCAACATACTATATAGGGCTGTTGCTACAGGAGTAATAACTTTCCGAGATTTGGCAGCAGCTGTCTATATCCTGGAACATACTCTGGGAATAACATTTTAACATTTTATTTATTTATTAAATAAAGTAAAATTTGAAGTCGGCTTGTTTTTCTGAAATTTTCTTCTTTTATATGAAAGGAGAGTTTGGCAAAACATTAATTATGGTTTGGGATCCCATAGCAGTCAATATAGTGTACAATAACATGTACAACGCAAATCCTCAATTCATTATTAACTTAAATCTGATCATTGGAAATGGGTTTGTGTGTCTAAATACACACACACACAGACATATATATATATATCACATACATCTTATAAAGAATCTTTTTAGAACAAGTTAATTTTCAGGCATAATTAGAATTTGTTCAAAAACAAGAATTAAAAACCAAATTTTCTAAGCCTATTAAATGCCAGCAATAGTGACAATATCACCATAAGACATTTAGTAGCATTTTAGTGGTTATCTATTAATTTGTATTAGAATACAATAAATATTATTCAAGTGTTTTTTGACAATACACTCAGTTTTAAAAGCTGTCTGGACTGTCAAAAATAATATATTTTATGTGAGTTCTATATAAATTTTCATTGAATTCAAACTTTTAAATAAATCTTCCAATATCTAATGCATCATATTATCAAAGCACAAAAAACCATTATATGATTATAAGAAGAACCTCAGAACTCACTGTCTTCAAATTTAATGGACTCCCAATGCTTTTTCCCCCTGCAAAGACTGTTTTTAAGACATTTCACAGTATTTTATACATTATAAATGGATTCCATTCTTGGCTTAGTAATTCACCTAATGGACAATGGATACAAAAAAGCTGTAACTCCAGGGACATTAAATTGGTTCTTAACTCTGAAAATTACAGCTTTTACAAAAAGAAGAAAATACTAAAAACATGTCTAATGCAACACTGCATCTAATTTTCCACTACCTCCAGATTGTGTCTAAAAGCTCCTAAACTTCTTAATGACACAATATGTTAAAATTGCGTTCCTTTATATTTAGATCTCAGAAAGATCTCACCCATTTTATAACCCTAAGGAGGGCTTACGAGCAAGGAGAGCTTGTGTGTGTGTGAGTGTGTGTGTGTGTGTGTGTGTGTGTGTGTGTTGGGAGGCAGAGGGAGGAACAAGTGGAAGGTGCTACTTCTATCCCAAGAGACTGTGAATTCTCATACTGAGGTAGGAAACTAACACCCTGTGTGGCATCCTTTTTCACTCACCAAGGTGATTACAAATCCACATTTCCATTTTAAGCACTGATCAATGGTATTTCAGTAAGGGAACAGAAGAGGAACAGAAAAAATTGCTTTCAAGACGTACCTAGTATGTCTTAAGCCTTAAGACCAGCTTTTAATTTGATAATACCATTATTCAGATCTGTTTCCATTCCAAGAACATGAGCAATTCTCCCTGAAGCCAAACAATACATTCAAGCAGTCAGAGTAGAAAAATTATTCCACTGAACTGTAAATACAAAATGTTTCACATTTTGTCAATTCACGTGTGACTATAATAAAATATGACCAGAGTCTGAATGCAAACAGTCCGTGAATTGGCACAGATTCTAATAATACTTACCTTGTAGTTAGTTATTTTATGAGCTATTCTAATTTCAAAGACGACTGTTCCCCACTCCCCTTCACCTCTCCCTTCTCCTAAAGAAATAAGTGGTTCAGAATACTATCACTGTAACATAAGTCCCTCCATCTAATCCTTTTATCTTTTCCTCTACCTTACTTTGAGATTAGTAACTTTCTTCCTCCAAGTAATTATTTTCTTGAGATTTCTCCCACGTCTTTGCAAATAGCTAACATAAGAACAGCATGCAGAGATGCCCAGCTGATCACTTGGGTGTTTTACTTTACATCGGTTGTGTTTGAGAAAATAATATTTCATTCTAGTTTTTACTCACTCCCTTTTAAACTACTGATAAATCTATGAGAAAGTCTGTACATCTTTCAGAGAATCTGTGTTTCTTTTAAATCAGCACCCTTTGACCACTTAAGTCAATAAAAACTTCTCTTTTCCTAACAACTTTTATTATTCTAAATTGACTTATTATAACAGAAACTTACCTAGACTGGGCCTTTTGGCTGTGTGGATTTGAGCACTTCATATTTCTTGTAATACATTGATAATGTGCAATTTTTTATGCTAAAGAAAAAATACATTGCCAGCTTTAATTCTCAACTTCTCTCTTAATTTGCACCTATTCTTTCCTTAAAGGCTGCATGTTACCCTCTAGTCCTCAAGGAGAGCACTTCATTTTCTTAAGAAATTACATATTTCTGTTAGAAGCTTAGTTACCCTGTTCCTCCCTTGATTGGGTCTGTGAGATTTATCACAAGTGAATTTTTCCATCTTGTTCCTTAAAACTTCTTGGATACATTTCATCATCAATGGCACATACTGCACCTCCATATTATGCGAGGTAACTGCAGTAAACATTTCCCATCATTTTTACAAACATTATTTATGTGAAAATAGGCCTTACTTTCTCCACATTCTCATGCCCTTTTTCCCCTCCCTGCATTACCTATTATCTGTCATTTCCCAGAATTCTCTTGAATCTAAACATCTGAAATAATTTCACCGTCTATCACCACCATCCAACATTTTCACAAAAATCCTGTGAATCCTAACTCCTAAATATCTCTAAAATCTGTTCCAAGTTTTCCCTCTTCCCTATAATTTTATGCACCCATAATGACAACTAATATCGATTACAAAGTTATAGTGCATTAATGTTTCATTATACTTTATTTTATTGTATCAAGTCATTCTTACAGTAGCTACTGGCACTCCTTTACTCTATAGCTAGCTAATTGTTTGAGGTCCCCAAATGAAGGCAGTAATTAATGTTTGAACCTAAGCAGACTGATTTCAGAGCCCATGCAACACAGTGTTCCAGCTTAGACTATTCCAAGATGCTCCAAATTGCGCTTCCAAGCTCTAGTTTCAGCTTCATCCCTTTTCTCCTCCACAGAGCCACTGAGCTGACTTTCTGAAACATGATTCTGAAAAATCATCCGTCTGCTAAAAAAAACTTCAGCAGCTTCCTGTTCTCTACAGGGCACTGCCCACTCTTCCCAGTGAGCATAAAAAGCCTTCTGCAGTCACACCTAACCTCTCCCACATGTTCTACCCCAACAACACCTGCTGCTCCAGCTACTGAAAGATCACCATTCCTTGGAGCCATGCCCTTGCATGTCTTTCTGCCCAGAGTCACGCTCTGCCTGCAGCACTTTTCTCTGAACTCACTGCCTGGAGTGCTTCTGCTCAGCATGTGCACTGCTTGTGCACACCTGGTCATGAGCATCGCCTCTTTGATGAAGACTTCCTGAAATGATTTCGCACAAATCACTCTTCCTTCCACTGGGTTGCCTGAGACTTCTGTTCACAACTCTATTAGCGCACATAGATCTCTCTCCCTGATGGTGAACATGTCAAGGAACAGCTTTAAGGTCTTTAAGATTTTTTCTGTCTCTCCAGTGCTTCCTATATAATGTGATTAGTTAATAAATGTTCATCAAATAATGACCAAATCCTTCTCCCCTACCCCTTACCTTTCTAATAGTATTTTTTTCCTTGAATAAAAATCATAGGCTTAAAGATAATACCCAGGGATCTCTAATAAAAATATTAACTTTTAGCCAGACAGAATTTACACCTTGAGGGATATTTCATAAATTCTTTCCTTGAGTCACTCTTGGTTCCTCTCACTGAGATGTCTGATAATCTCTCAGTTACCAACCCTGCAGCATGGTGTTCTCAAAGTGTGCTCTGGGAACCACTGGGGCCCCTGATACCTGGAGGTCTGTGAAGTCACAACTGTTTTTGTGGTGATACTAGAAACTTATTTGCCTTTGCACTCTTGTTCTCTCATGAGTGTACAACGGAATTGTCTAAAAGGCTACCTGACGTGTTGATATTCTCAATCCGTTGGCTAATGGAATGTGTGCTTGTACATGCTTATGTTTTAGAAATTTCTCAGTTTTATTTCCAATATAGTAAATATTAATAGCTATATTCCACATAAAGAAAAGCTCTTTGGGTACTTCAAAATAATTTAATAATATAATAGGGTCCTAAGACCAAAAGTTTAAGAACCACGTCTCCAGTAGTATGCTGAAGAAAATTCTGGTGTGCTAAAAATGACATATAGAGTAGAATCACAATTTCAAAGTTTTCATGTGTATTTTTATTGTATATTATCCATCTTGCAATGCATCCTGAAATTTTTATTTTATTGTATTTGAAGAATCTTGTCCAAAATCTACTTTCTGCAAAGCAATGTTGATCGTGACCCAGAATGGTGTGCTTTTATAGGGGATTATAAACTGCTTGATGATTAGTTCCAGTATCTACCCAGTTATCAAAGTTAAATTGACTTCTCTACAAATATAAGATTTGTGCATTTTAAAAAGTAAGGAAGCACATAAATTTTCTTTCTTCAAGCTCCTAGAGAACTCAGTAATAGTGTCTCATAGTTATTTCTTTTATTTATTATACTGATTTCTGAATCAGTCTCTGAAATATTTAATCTGTTTTTTAATGCAACAGGAAAAATTTATAATTCCTAAAGTTTTTCTCATTTAGTCTAAATCTATAAACCTTTTTCAAGGTTATACCCTTTTCAAACAGCTCCCTTGCATTCTATAATTATGTACATTTTAAAATGAATTATCCTGTCCTTGTGCTCTTATATTTTCTTAAATGTAGTAACAAGAATATGTGAGAAAAGTCTATTCTAGGATAAGCCTTTATGCCTTCTAATAATCCAGATTTAACATTTATGATTTTTCTTATGTAATTTCTTCTTTCACTAAGGCATACACAAAAAGAAGTGCTAAGAAATTTCTACTTATTTTGACTTCCTAAAAATATCATGCATATATTCATCTTGGCTAATCTTTCTGTATGAGGTTTCAAATAGATTGTGTTATAACATTTTCACTCGAATAAAAATCCTTTATGAGTTTTTACTGAGATATTAAACTTACATGGGACTTCAAATGCTTATGAGGGAGTGTTTGTTTCTTCTCAAGGTGATGCACTATAAAACAGCCTACGTCAAGAGATGATGTGATGAAATTCAACAAAAATAATAAATAATTAGGAAACTTAAACGTCTAATATCTACTGGAATCTCACGGAGCCTTCAAAAAACTGCATTGATTCCAGCAAAAAAGTAACAAAATGAATTTCCTCCCACCATTATCACTCTCACAAACACATCTAACTTTTGAAGATGTAGCTGGATAAGGTAGAAAAAAAAATCTAAAAATCTGATCATGAAACCACATTGAGATAAGTTTTGTCAAGTCGGAAGCTTCCAGGATTACAGGTAATTCTCGAGCTCATTGCCATGAGAGACTCTTTCACACGTAGCTGCCCTTTAGGGCTCTGCAGGACCCCACATAGACACCCTGTTGTTTCTCACATTTTCTTGTAATTTGAAGAGATAAATGGTGCCAGCTGGCTCCTGTTTGACTCAAGGCAACGTGATATTCAGCTCCTCAAAAACTTGGTACACACCTTAGAAAACTTGCCAGAAAGAATGAAGAGCAAGGGGTGTGTGTATTCAACTGGGGAGAGAAAAAGTCTAGAGGAAGAAATACCTGAATCAAGTCGCTGGAGTAGCATTCTTTGGGAATTTAATATGCGGAATAAGCAGTAATGCTTATAAATCACTGGGGAACCATATAGGGTTGGACTAAAGCTCAATACACAAATATGAAAAAACAAGTATCTAACATATTTGGAAAAAAATTTACATCAATTTTACTTGGTTAAATCACTCTCATTTTCTCAGTTGGATAGATCCATTGGGGAAAGAAGGTGGCAGAGTGCTATAATTAAAATAAATCTTTAAATGGCTTTTCCTGTAGTAAAATTTATGTTGAAATAAATGAGAATATGTGCAGTTGAATGCCAACAAATAAATAAATGACACTTTTTGAGTGTTTAATGTGTGCCAAGCATTCTTCCAGGGGATTCACATGGAGTAACTAATTTAAATCTCACAAATACTCAATGCTATGGGTAACTATCATTACCTCCATTTCATAAATGAAATGAAGAAACTGAGGCAGAGAGAGTTTTAGTCCTTTTCCAGAGAGCACATGTAACCAGTGGTAGTGCTGGAATTTGAACTCAGGAAGTCTTGCTCCAGGGATCATACCCTTGCTCACTTCCTATTGCCTTGAGACCATGTGTAATGCCAAGGTGAAATTGCTTTGCCACTCTCTCATGACGTGTTTTATATTCTGTAATTTTATATGTTCCAATACTTACTACTTGCAGGTATTCTTTATTGTTCTCATTTTCACCACTCTGATCCTCTTCCTCCCTGTCTTGAACATATATCAAGAGACCAAGCCTTGTAACAAATTCCACAAGAAATTCAAAGACTAACTCACACATAGCTGGTGGCTAGGAAAACATTTTTTAGTGATTAGATCATAAACTAGTCATCCGTACCATAAAACAAGTTTGCCATCATGTCCTCGTTCATGTGGTAGTTGGTAGTTTTTTTAATGAATATTTAAAAGTAAAGCTGACTTGTTTTCTAATTATAAAAGTATTGCATGCTTACTGTAAAACTCATAGAAAACACTGAAGTGGAAGGAAAAATTCCTAACCTGAAAATCAGCCACTATTAGCATTTGGTCTGTCTCCACAAAGAAACTTCTAAGAATCAGGACTGTTCAATAGCAGGATTAGGAGTGAGCTTGATATTACTGGAAGCAGACCCCTGGAAGAGAGGCAGACGACTTAGCTCAATTGGTAGGTTACATAATGTCAGTGGAGTACTCTGTGACATTGGATCTTTGGGGGAAAAAAATGTCCTGATTTGTAGTGTTGGCCAATTTCCATGGTGTAAATACTCCCCCCGTGGCCAATACCAAGCTATCAACATGCCACTGAATGTGGAGCTGGGATAGGTGAACACTTCAGCTCTTGCAATCTAGTACCAAACCAGACCCAGTACAGCACTGATAGTGTTCTCTAAACTTCTTTTTACCTCTAACAGTCTTGCATTCTTTTAGCCAAAATGTTATTTTCCCTTCTTTGTTATGAAGTTATTTTTCTGCTTCCCTTGCCAGAACCCAGCATTGGCCTCCCAAACTGGTTCACAAACATACCTGGCCCTCTTTCTATTCATCCTTTACAAGAAAACTGGAGAATCTTTTAAAAACACAAATCTGAACGTGCCCTTTTCCCTGCTTGAACAAATTCAATGGCTTCTGCAGTAGGCTGAATACCAGCCCCCACATTATGTCCATGTCCTAATCTTCAGAAACAAAATGCTACCTTATATGGCAAAAGAGACTTTGCAATTGTGATTAATTAGGAACTTTGGATGGGTAGATTATCACGTATCATCTGGATGGGCCTGATAGACTCACAGTGGTCCTTATAAAAAAGAGACAGGCGAGTTCAGGGTCAAAGCAGAAGGTGCTGTGATGACAGAAGCAGAGATTGGGATGACGCACTTTGAAGACAGAGAATGAGGCGCAAGTCAAAAGATACAGGTGGCCACTAGAAGCCGAAAAGGTAAGGAAACAGGTCCTCTCCTCAGTGCCTTGAGAAGAACCAGCTTTGCCAACACTTTGATATTAACCCAGTGAAACTGATCTTAGACTTCTGACTTCCAGAACTATAATCAGAGAATATATTCGTGTTGTTTTAAGCCACTAAGTTTGTGCTAATTTTTTATAGCAGCAATAGGAAACTAATACAGTATCCCTTTCTATAAAGTAAAGACAAAACCCCTTCCAATAGCCTTTGTCTCTTATATGGCCTCACCTCTACCTATTCTGTCAACTCATAGCACTTGTTCTCTTGTTTTTTTCCACTCCATTCCCACTGGTTTTCTTTCAGTCCGCTATATTTTCCGTGCCTTGGCTGCAACAGTGCATTTTCCTATGCTGTTACTTCTGCCTGGAATGCTCTTTTCTCTGATTTTTTTTCTAGTTAATAGTTATTTCCTAATTATATGTCAATTTAAGCATAACTTACATAGAAAGGAATACACACACACACACATATACATACACACTCATATATTTATGTATGTATGAATACTAACATACATATGTATATATTGTGTATATATGCATACTTATTATATAAATATAATAAACATAAATTTATAAATGCATGCATACATAATATATACACATATATGTATATTTATATATATATGACACACATAGAAGAGTATCTCTCTTCTTCCTTGAATTTATAGCAATTGAAATTTTTACATGTATTTGTATGATTTTTAATTGCTTTTCTCCAGCACTGAGTAGCGTCTATGCTAGTTTTAACTTACTTGTGTATCCCAGGGGCCTGACACATATGAGGTATTAAATAAATATTTGATATGTGATTTAATACTTCCCAGCTCATTCCTCTCTGTGTGTTCAATACACTCTTTGTTCTATAGTCATGCATCCAACCAACATTTACCAAGAGTCAACTTTACACAAAGTTCTGATCTTATACATTCATGCAATTTCTAATAAAAAAGACATAGTAATAACAGCTAATCTCTATTGAGAATTTACTGTGTCAAGCACTGTAATAAATATTTTAAGTATAGAAGCTTATCTTACCCTCATGAGTATAATTAAATTTTCAGATACGGAAAAATAGGCCCTAAAATATTTATGTAATTTTCAGTAGACCACGTGATGAGAACTAGATTTGAGTGTGTAGATTTGACTGGCAAAACTTTCATTTCTTAGCACAATATTATTGTCCTTTTGAGGTTCCATACTTGTTTTTAAGAATGAATTACATATCTGTGTGTATTATGTATTAGCCAATTTTTGTTCCGTTTTTGCTTTTTTTTTTCACTCTGTATTCTTTTTTTAAGAACAATCCATATTGCTGGAATACATTGGTTCTAACTGTTGCTGTGTTTTATTCAACAATATTTATTTATTACAATCTTACAACATCAGAAAGGCCTAATTCTTCTCTAATAGCCATTCCTTCTTCTTCCTTTAATAGTGATGGGCAGCTGAGCACATGGCCATTTAGTTAGGAACTTCAGTTCCCAGCATCTGTTGAAGCTAGATGTGGCCATGTGACTTACGTTCTGAATAATGAGATACGAGTGTTAGACAGGTGTCAGACTTCTAGGAATACTCTTAAATATAAGTGGTATGCCCTCCACTTTTTCTTTCCCCTCCTCCCACCAGCTGCAGCCAGAGCAATCATTTTAGACTAGGAGGCAGAGTAAGTTCTAAGTTGGCAGAGAACCAGAAGAGAGGGAATGTTAGCCACAGAAACCATGCAGCTGCCATATTAGCCTTGGACTTCCGACACTCAGATCTCTGTTACATGGAGATCTATACATCTCTGTCTTGTTTAAGTCACTGTAATTCCGGCTTTTCTTAGAGCAGTCGCACTGTATTCAAATCAAGATATTTATCCATTCCTCTGGTGAAAGACACTGAGTTTCCTCTAACTCTCTCCACCACACTAACAATGCTCAAATAATATCTACACATTCCCTTTGTGGAGCTGTATGAGATGCCATCTAAGCTAGGGACTTGAGAGTAGGAGTTACGGGTCATAGCTTATAAGAATATTTAATTTGACCAAAAACTGCTAAATTGCTTTGCAGAAAGAGATTTCGTTCTTATTCGTTAGTGTATGCATCCTCCCCCTGAAATGTTCCTTAAACTCAACTGTTTTTGTTTTTGTTTGAGACAGAGTCTCACTTTGTTGCCCAGGCTGGAGTGCAGTGGTGCGATCTTGGCTCACTGCAACCTCCACCTCCCGGGTTCAAGTGATTCTTCTACCTCAGCCTCCTGAGTAGCTGGGATTGCAGGTGCCCACCACCACACCCAGCTAATTTTTGTATTTTTAGTAGACATGGGGTTTCAACATGTTGACCAGGCTGGTCTCAAACTTCTGACCTCAAGTGATCTGCCTGCCTTGGCCTTCCAAAGTGCTGAGATTTGTGAGCCACCGCGCCCAACCTAAACTCTACTCTTATAATGTACAGCTTTAGTGATTCTAATCCTAACTTGGTTTAAATATAAGTTATTTCAAGGGGTAACAAAAGAAGATGGAGTAAAATTAGTGGAAACACAAGGAGAAGTGAAAATTTTCCAAACTCATTAGATCAGAAGTGAAATATTCTGCAGTAGCCTGGACTTCAGGCTTGCGTCTTATAATGAAAGAATATATACTATGCTATTTATGGATAACAACAAATTAATTCTATAATTCTTTATAGTTTAATCACTTGACTTCATGCTGAGAGGCTAATATGTCTTTGATAGTCTTGGATTGTTAAAAAATAATGCTCAATCTCTACCACAAAGACTTAACTCTAGGAAGAAGTATCATGGCCTGATGATCTGTGACCTTGGGGTCACACTGACTTGGGGTCTTGCCTTTGCCACCATGTGGATGCAGGAACCTATAAAAGTCCCTCACCATCATTAGTCTTTGTTTCTCTCCTCATCCGTAAGAGACAGACCCAAAAGGTCTCTAATTATATTTGCATGCATGCTTCACATGAAAAAAAAGCAAAATGACATAAGTGTTCACCAAATTCCAAATGCTGTGATAAGTGTTGCCTACACAAGATTAATGTGATGTAGCCTCTCCCCTAAATGGGCTTATCACCTAGGGATTAATGTAATCAAATGAACATATAACTCAATACGGCACTGTGACAGATGCCTCTTGTGCGCTTCTTAAATTTCTCTCAGCCTCACCTCTGATTCTAGGCAGGGCAAATGGTTCTGTATGAACCTATTAGTAAACTTACACACTGTAGAGTGTGTAGACTATTGTGTCTCATGTTACTGTACACCACCTATTATCCACTGCAGAGAAACCACCAACCAGTCAGGTGGGTGGGATAACTCACTGTCTAGAGTCATTATATATAATATCATCTTAAAGTACGGGACCTATTTTATGCAAAGAAAGTGAGATATTGGACACATGATCAGAGGTCCACTAGTCCTGCTCTAGATTACATTATCAGAAGCAGCAAACCTATAATAAAACAACGACTAAGCTTCTGACTTGAGGGAAATAGCCTGCAGTGTTTTCTCTGTCTTCCAGATGCCACGCAGCACCAGGTTAATGGCCAAATCCAGCACTCTGGTTTCATAGCTAGACTACATGAATCCAGAAATCAAGAGGTGGATGTTGCCTATCTCACCACTGCTCTCAGTGATCCAACTAAGGAATCAGTGTTTCCTGTTCCCAAACCTTAGGACCTTTTCAATTTGCCACCATAGGTCCCAGGGAAGGAATGTTTCCATCAGCAGACACAGTAAGGATTCCACTGAACCTGAAATGGCAGCTTCCACCTGGTCATTTCAAGCAACTCATGCTGGTAGATCAGCTACCAAAAGCAAAAGAACAACAACAATGACAACAAAAGGAGTTACTCTGGGATGTATAATATTTGACAAAGAGTATCACGAGGACCTGGAGTTGCTGCTACGAAACCGGGCTGAGAGAAGCATGTCTGCAGCTCTTCACTGGGGTGTTTTCTTTCTTTTACCCCTATGTCTCCTGGTAGCAATGAACAAAGATTGTAGCAAACATAGCCAAACAATGGCAAGGAACCAAAAAACTCCAGCTCTTTAGATATGAAGGCTGGGCTTACCCCGTCAAACAACTGAGACCAGATGAAGTGACGGAATGTGGAATGGATAGTTGAGAAGGAAGATTGTTGATGGGCCTTGGGACCATTTTCACCAAGATAGGCCTTGGGACCATTTACAGCTGTGGCAACTGAAACTTGTTTCACTAATCCTTGTGTTAAGTATTTGTAGAGATTGAAACAGGCTAGCACCTTGACCACTCACAGACAGATTCGACTTCATGTAGGCATAAGTGGGTATGAGCAGTGTAAGGAGGGTCCTTTTTACTCAGACTCTTTACCTTAGCTCACCTCGGCTTCCAGCCACGGTTTCATCAGAGTGTTTCATATGAATCTCAACTCTATGCAATGGCAGCATCTTGCTGTCATGGTAAGTAGACATGTGCAGCATGTATTAGGAAGAGGAGCTAATCTACAGATATCCCTCAAATAATGGGGGTCCAGGAGCCAATGCATATCTGCTTTTCTTTTTCAAACTTTAAGTGGATAATCTGAAAGACATCCTGTAACTTAGAAGATAGAGGGAAAATTGAGCCCCAAGTGCTCACTGTGGTGATTAATTTGATTACAAGTGCTTACCAGCTTTTCCTTTTTCCTGTCTCACTCTTCTCACCCCTCACTCCAACTTCCTGGGATTATCTCCAGCACTCAAGTTCTTGCCTGCTTCTGGAGGGAACTCAAATTAAGTAATGAAAGCATATATAATGATGGGTGCTGATAGATATTATTGCTATCTTGGTCATTGTTTATTGCCTATATGCCCCTACTAGAATGAAAGTTTCCTATAAGCATATTTAATGGCTGTTTTCCTAGTGCCTAGTATAGTATCTGCACATAGAAGTTGCCTAAAACATAGTTGTTGGATGAATGAATGAATTCTTAATTTGGAGATAACATCCTAGGGAAAGAAATACCTTAATAGCACACTGGGCAGATAAAGCTTCAGACAGTCTGGCATGAAAAAGATGCCATGTGTCTTGATCCTCCTAGATGTGGCCAAGAGAGTAGCTAGAGCCAGAGCATATGGACCCCAAGAGACTAGAGGGATAAGGTCAAGGGGTTGCTCAGACATGAACTCTATGGAAAGATCACTGAAGGCCATATGATACCAACAGATACCTCAGGGAACACCTGTGTGCACTGGACCATCTGTCCCTATGCTTGGTAAAAACTCAGTACTCAGAATTTAGATCCCAATCCACCAGAATTAGTTGATTCCCTTGGAGAAAAAAAAAAAAAAAAAACTTGATCTTTCTTTTCTCTCACTTTTCTCATCTGTTAAATTGGAAAGTGAGGAAGATTGGACAAAGATTAGATTCACTTTTACAAAGGTGTCTTCAAGAAGATAAGTAATATGCAAGGGTTTGTTAAGTAAAATAAAATATACCTCATACACCCGAGCTGTGGACTGGTACTTGGCCCATTCTGTGAATAATACGATTTTTACCAAAAGGTCACCTAAATTTAATTAGGCACTGTAAATATAAGACCAGTTTGAATAACTCTTACTTTGTTGTTTCATTCATTGAGGAAAATAATTATTACAGTTAGAAAGTTTGCAAACTTGTATCTGAGCTGTTAATCAAATTACCTGACTGGTGTTTTACATTGTTTCAAACCTACTAGCATTTAAGAAAAAAAGCAGTACTTTTGGTAAGTTTGCACTGGGAAATTCACTGGTTCACCCTTAACCTCCTCAGCATGTTTCTTCTCCTTCTAGGACTTAACATCTCCAAGTTATCATTCGAGGTGCTAATGCTGGAAGCTACAGAGAAGATGACAGGTTCCTCATTAATGTGATCATGAGACACGTCTCTGTACCACATACCTGCAGCACCACACAAAGCTCCAGTTGCAAATGGGTTCTGATCACGCAGCAATAGGCTGGCTGCTTCTAACCGTGCCTTGTTGGAAGGACAAAGTCATGCTGGGAGATAATTTTTACGTCATTAGTGGCCTAGGTTACAAGTCAGATGGGGGTGAGCAAACAGATCTTTTTAGGACTGTGTGATTACCTCTCACCTAAAGACACCTTTAAAAAAAAAAAAACAATAAATAGGATTTGCCTCTACTGTGAAGCTTCTCTCCAATATTTCCCCAAGACCACTTAGTGCTTATAAAAAAGCTTCTGTAGAAAACTTTCTATAATAAAGGGTGTAAAAAGATCTAATTTTAATGAAAATAGACAAATGTTGTCTCTACCTGGAAGCCTTACCTCCCTTGAGCTCCACTTCAAGGCCCACAATAATCTGCCATTATCCTCTGCATTGAGTCAAATTTCTTTCTCTGATTTCTAAATGCTACCATCAATATTCTAACTAATGGAATAAATTAACATTTTTCCCTCATAAAAAATCTTTTATATACCCAGGCCCTGTGCACCTTTCCAGCCTCATCTCTCACCAACCCTGCCTGTGACCTTTCCTCTTCCCAGATCTCTGACAATTCTAACCTGCTTGAGGCTTGTGTGAACTTGCCATGGGATGATGCTTCTCACTTCTGTGTCTTTGCACATAGTGCTCCCTCTTCTTGGAATGTTCTTCCCTCCTCTCCCCGCATCTGCTATGCTGAGTTCATTCCTGTTTGTCACTTGGACTCAGGGAAAAGGTTCAGTTAGGAAAAGCCTCGCAACTCCTGACCTGAATTCTGAAGGGTGAGTCTCTGTGTTCAGTTCTCTCACCTGCCAGATAACGTATTAACTGTCTCTCAGAATAAGAAGGTGAATTCTGCCCCGAGCAGAACATGTCCTTTTGGTAATTGTTTAAGGACAAATGCAATTGTGCAAACCAAAGAAGAGTTGAAAGCCAGACAAACATTAGCCTGAAACTAGCCCTTTGACACACATTCTAAATGCCTGAACAATTATTTTCTTTTCTGCTGGCTCTTAAATAAACACATCACCAAGAATGACATTCAGCAGATGTGCACTGCTATTGAACTACTCCATAGCAGTTGGTAAAGAGCTGCTGTCCTGACCCCGAGGGTCACTGACCACCAAACCTTAGCTGCCTTGGTACCTCACTTTGGATACTTTCAAGAGCTCTTCTGCAGCTAAAGGGTTAAAGCCTGGCCTAGTAGGGGGCCTTCCAAAAACCAGCCCCAGAGCTCCTGCAGGTGTCCATTATAATTGGCTGGTGCCTCACTAGTTATTAAAATACTTTAAATATAACTTCCTACAGATCACCAAATTTATGCAAGTTTTGAAGAAGCAATTGCAAAGATTCTCTGCTGACAAGTACAATAATAACACACAATGAGATAAGCCTGAATGTGACTGAAAATCAAATTTGCAGTTAGGAAAATATTCAATATAGCATCATGTCATGAGCCAAAGGAATCTAAGAGTCATGTTCAAACTACCAAGGAAAGGCAGCAAGGATTGAGGAAATGAGTGTTTTAAATTTCACATCTGAAATGGTTTAATTGAAATTATCAAATAGGATAAATACCTTTCATCATCAGACACTTTTATTTACTGCAGCAGTTCACAAGCGTAGGTGTTGAAGCACATTTTGGTTTCGTATTTAATAACTTGTCAAATGCATATTGAGCTTTTGTGAATTCAGATGCATCTGGCATGTGCGGGAGGTAATAATTACAGAAAATTTACAATTGGGGCAGTCCCATCATGGGACTCATTGGCATAATTAAGGATAGTGATGAAAAATAGAAGAGGTGGAGGGAAGAGGAGGTACACAAAGATTGTAAAGATAACACTGAGCCATATAATAATGCCTTCTGACTGTTGGAGATGCTTAACAGATAATATGTTGCTTCAGTTGTAGTGTTATTTATGGAAATAAAAAGAAATCCATAATAAACACCAGAAATGAATAAAATACAATAACACATACACACAGAGAAATATGTTGATAAACAAATGTGCCAGAACCCACATTTATTTAGGTGGAATCTGCATTGGCCCTGATAGGAGGGCAACTAGGGTGGTGTGTGAAGGAAATTCTTACCTTAGAACATCATTTCCTAACAGTTGGCCTCAGGAAAAGGAAGTAGACAAGCTGTAGAGGAGAGGATGTGGTTTTCAGAGGCCAAATGGATGTGTAAATTCCATGAAGAGATACTGAGATCCTACTATGTTCCGGATACTCTCCTTAGCCATGAAGGATACAGAGATGCAAGCAGCATGATCCTGTCCTTCAAGAATCCACAATTTAGTAGAGTAGAAAGAGATAAAAAAAAATCCTAATAATCTACTTCAGGCTATAACGAGCAAAGCAATAGAGAGCTAGGATGACACACAGAAGTGAGTCATTAATTCTGAACAAGAAATACTAGGCAAAATGGACATTTTGGATTTAGATAGGGACAGATGAGAAGGGTCTTCCTGAGCAGAGAAGGCGATGTATGATTCAGAGATGTAAAATCATTTACTTGGAGTGGCGGGGGACTAACTAGTCGTATATAAAACCTACACAAACCAGAGAAGGTGTAAAGAAAGCTTCTTCTATTCACATCATAAGAAACAGATCAAGGGGAATTTCAGCATGTTTCTACAATATTTTAAAATAAAGTGCCATACAATGACCAAGTTGTCTCTTTGGCGATAGTCCCTATCCCAGCAACACATGCCTGGCAACACTACTGGTGTATGCACCTGTAGAGTATCCCCCACCTTCGGAAATGCCCAGTGGGAACTGGTATCCATGGCACTGGGGCTGGAAAGAAAGAGTGGTATAAAAATAGAAAGAATGGAAGTGCAGCCTCTTCATAAGGAGACACCACCATGGGGGAAAGAAATTAGGAGACTTAAGAGACGGTTGGACTGTGACACCAATGAAGGCTTAGACTACAATGTCTAATTCTATGGCCACAATCTATGCATGGCTATTTAAATTTAAATCAATTAAATTTGAATGAAATTAAAAAGCCAGTTCCTCAGTTGTGCTAGCCAAACATCAAGTGCCCAATAGCCACAATGACTAGTGGCTACTGTGCTGATCAGCACAAATATAGAACATTTCCATCATTCTAGAGACTTCTATTGCACAGTGCTGGCTTACAACTTTAGAAGTAAAAGAGAAGAGAGGGTTAAAGAAAGGATAAGCAGGGGGTAAAAATGAAGACAAAAAAAACTTTAAAACCCACAAAACCTAAACAGGAATATTGAAAAAAAAGTAATAAAAAGAGTATTAGACCTTAAGAATGAACAAGACTAGCTAAGGACCTTTTTCTCATCTTATAAACTATTGTCAAAGGAGAAGTGGGACAAAGGCTGATTATAGGGTCAGGAACACATGAGATTCCTGGCCACATCAATCCAGTGCCAAAGAGAGGATGAGTAAGTGACAAAATTAGTTGGGAATGCAGTTGTTCTCATTTCCTCTTCATGCTGAATTTACTAAGCTCTGCTGTTTCCTAGCCAGACCACTTAAACTCTTTCATTTCACTTTTCCACTCATAAACTTGTGCTAATAACTTCACCTGTAGCACTGGTTTAAATGATTAAATGAGATAATGCATGTAAAATTTCCTTATAAACTGCTTGCCTCTTTGTAAAAGTTATTATAACTACTTTTTAGTTTTTCTTTTGCACCTTGATTAAATATAAAGATATTTTAGTTTTTCTTTTGCATCTTTATTAATTTTGTCTCTCTCTTTGGGCTATGAGATTATAATCTCATTATAATTAATTAATAATTAGATTCCTCATTCCACTTTCTCTCTCTCATTAGATGAGACTATATTCATTTTAATTCATTAAAATGAATTATAAGTGATATAACCTTATGATAAATTATGACTTTCATTCTTCCAACATGTCTTAGTTGTTTTTTAATGTTTTCTAACCATTTCTCTCTCACTAGATTGTAAGATGTTTGAGTTTAAGAACTCTTTCTAAGACAGTTCCTCATTTTTGATAAGGCCAGGTCAATAATTTGCAGAATATTCATTAAAATTATTTAATGATCCAGTTAGTCAAACATTTCAGGGATATTTCAGATTTAGTGGCCCAGGAAACCACCCTGAGATGGAGGTTAGCATGCAGGAGATTTAGTAGGAAGTTCTCATGGAATTCACATCTGTGCATGGAAGGGAATTTGAGCAGCAATATGGACTTGGCTAAGTGATCAGCCAATCTCAGAAAGCTGGAACAACTCTTCAGATTTGGAGATAAGAGGACTTTATACCCCTGTGTTGATCAATATTTGATTGCAGCCTCTCCCGTGGTGAGGCAAGACCTCAGAAGAAGCAGTTGTTCACAACCAAGATACTGCCCAAACAGGGCAACTTCTGCTAGCATCCCCAACTGATCAGAGAAATAATCGCTCATTCCTGAAGGTGGCTCTGAGTGGTGTACTGTAGCAGGGAGAGACGTGAGGAAGAAAAGGAAGGAAGACAAGGCACAGTTCAAGATAACGTAACACTACAGATTACCATTACATCACCCTTCTCCATTCCACTTTCCTACACTCCCCCCACCACCTCCACCCCTCACCTACGCACCTCTGTCCCTGCCGCCACCACCAACACAGAGTCTTAACATTGCACCCTTAAGGAGGAATAGTTTTACAACTCCTGGAAACAGATCATTTGTGTGCCTTCCCTTTTCAGTCATTTAAAATCCTTAGATTTCCCCCGCTTTCAGATGGTATTAAAGTAACAGATTAAACAGTAAAATGAATACCAATGTCAAAACATTTTTTAAAGTTAAAATTTCAGACTTTCCGTATTATATTAATAGATGACTCTAAATATAACTTTGAAATTTGCCCTGAATTTTAAATAAAAATGAATGATTCTTTTTAAAAATGTGACAAATAGAAAAGATAAAATGATTCTTAATTGTTGTTCACAATTATTCTTTCTATCACTTACATGCAAGCTACTTAAAATACAGCCATAGACTTTGAAGCATTTATATTTAATTCCAGAACTT
Organism: Pan troglodytes; assembly: GCF_028858775.2. Taxonomy (NCBI): domain Eukaryota; kingdom Metazoa; phylum Chordata; class Mammalia; order Primates; family Hominidae; genus Pan; species Pan troglodytes. The sequence goes on along the minus strand of NC_072409.2, from coordinate 69,504,918 downwards.
ACCCAAGACATATAGTGCTGAATAATTTTTTTTCAAGGAATTAGTATTGATTATTTTCTTTACATTGAGTATATATACTTCAGATTTCCTTATATACAGATACATTTGCTCCCACATAGATACATGTACCTGTTTTCTTATTCTATCCATACTATAATTGACAGAAGAGAGCATGCAAGGAAATATAAAAGCTGCCCTTAAGAGATGCTGTTTCTTTAGGCTTACAGTGCACTCCCGGCCTTTTTCGTATACTTCTTGGTGTTTTCTGTCAGAATCAGGAAATCTCCTAAGAAAAACTTTTTTCTTTCTGCCCTTGCTACCTAATTCGATTATTTATTGTATAGCTCAAAACCTTACATCACTATGAATCACTTACATTTTTATTTTTTAACTTCTAAAGCAATTAGAGTTATGTCTACTTCTGAGAAGTCTGAAAATTTTGATGGTTTTGCTATAAAATCACCCTCTTGCAGGGACATTAATGAAAGCAGCGTGGCAAGGCAGGAATGATGAGCATGGATGGTTTTCAAAATCCAGGAAGCCAACTAAATGGGCACAGTGACAGCTGCTCTTTTGAATCTTTGGATTAGGAGAAATGTCTTCAGAACTATGGTTTGACTCTTTAGGAAGGCATGCCCTTCATGAATTTCAGGTTTTTTGCAGAAATTCTCAACAAGGCCACCACTCGCCAAGAATAAAACTTCATGACTTCATATAACAAGGGTCTTTATGGTGTACAGCAGTGGTGCCTTTAATGATATCAGATCTAATATTTTTCCTGGCCCCTATTTTCTTTCCTCCAGGCTCCCATTAGTGCTATTTCTTTGCCTACACATGTTTTGTTCACTCCACAAAACCTAATCCTAATCCATTAACTCCAACTAAAGTTGTCATGTCCTGTAAAAAGCCTTTTTCATATCCCATTACTTCTCTGAATTTTCTAGCCCTTTATCTGAGTCTCTCACATTTTGGGTACTCATTTATTCAAAAAGTATTTGTCAAGTGTGAACAAGAGTAAGATAGGCAGTCTCTAAGGTGGCTTCGGAGACCCCTCCTCCTGCTTTCCATGCCCTTGTGTAATCACCTCCTTCCCTTAATTGTGGGGTGTACTTTGTGGCTTGCTTCTAATGAACAGAATAAAGAAAAAGTAAGGAGTTCTCAGTTCTGAGATTAGATTACAAAAGACAGAGTCTTTCATCTCCCTTGCTCTCCCTTACCCTCTGAGGAGAGCCAGCACCATGTTAGGAGCTGCCCTGTGGAGAAGCCCACGTGTCAAATAACTCAGTCCAATAACCTATGAGGAACTGAATCCCACCAATAACCACATAAGTAAGCTGCATCTAGATCCTAGATCTACAAAAATTTTGAGAAGGAATATTTGTTATTTAAACCTGTTAAACTTTGGGGGTAATTTGTTACATAACTAAACTAAAACATAGAGCTAAGCACAACTACTAGGAAGTGATCACGTCTTCTCTAAAAGGGTCACTTTTTATTCCCATATATTTTGCTCCTATTGGCTCATAGGCCCCTTGGAGAAGGATTCTTCTTCTGGGAAATATGCACTATGTACATGAGGGTGTTCACAAAGTGCCCTCCTTTACCCAGCCCAGCCAAGTGAAGCCAGCTCAACTCACTTCCCACTTTGGCCACCATTTTCCCATGTTCACCACCCAAAGAAAGTCTATTTTGCCAGAAAGGGTCAAAGATTTTTGTAATGCTCCATCAAGGAAGGGCATGGAAGAGACATCTCTGAGCCTAGAGGAGGAAGAAAAATCCTTAGCCAAAACTGCTAAAGAAGCTGGGAGGAGGGAGGAACCAGGAAAGAATGTAACTCAACAGCCAGAAGCAGAGAGGAGAGATGTTTTGGTGTGTTCACTAGTGAGATGCCAGAAAGATGTGCTTGAAAAGAACAAGGGGAATCATATAATAACAACAACCAACTGTGCTTCTTCAATTGCAAAACCAACCTAAAACCCAAACAATGGGCTTCGTTCAGCAGCATGCTCAGTCATTCATCCATTCTGCAGATATTTATTGAACACACTCTGCATTCATGGTGCTTACAGTCTGGTGGAATAGGCTGAGGACAAGTCAATAAAATATTAATTTATGATATAATTATATAAACTTATCCGATTCCTTGTTATCTCTTTTGGCAACCAACAGATTGCTTTTGCTTAATAGAAAATAACATTTGTTGGATAAATGAATGAATGAGAGCCTACATTTTGCATATTTTAGTAGTACCATTTATTCATTATTATATAAGTCTTGTGCTATATGTATTAGCTTGCTAGGGCTACCATAACAAAATACCACAAACTGGGTGGCTTTAACAACAGATATTTGTTTTCATGCAGTTCTAGAGGCTGAAGTTTGACATCAAGGTGTTGGCAGGGCTGGTTTCTTCTGAGGCCTCTCTTCCTCCCTGGATTGTAGATGGCTGTCTTCTCCCTGTGTTTTCATATAAGTCTTCCTTCTCTACAAATCTGTGTCCTAGTTTTCTCTTCTTATAAATTCACTAGTTATTTTGAATTAGGGCCCACTTTAATGACCACATTTTAATTTAATCACTTTTTTTACAGATCTTATCTATAAATACTGTCAGATTCTGAGGTACTAGAAGTGAGGACTTCAGCATATGAATTTGGGGGAATATACAACTCAGCCCATAACACTACATAAGATGCAATCATTTATCTCAGCCAATAGAGAGTAACAGTTCAACTTAGACAATAAGACCAGAGAGCCTGAATCTGAGTACTGTGTGATCTGGGGCACGATCGTTAAACTCTTTGTTCTTTTGGTTTTCTCATCTGTAAAATGGTATCATAATAGAGTTTTTGAGAAGATTAAATAAATTAATTCACTAAAAGTTGTTAAAAACTCACTGACCCAGTAGGAATTCAAAAACAGTTTGCTGCTTATTATCTTATTCTATCAATGGGGAATTGAGACATCAACAGTAAAATGGCATGACCAAATGTAGAAACAATTATCAGTGACACAACAAGGAGAAAGCTCAAGTGTCCTAATACCAAGAGTAATGCTCTTTCTTTTGACCACAGCACATTATTCACGATTTTCTGGCAGGAGAAAGATTTGCTTCTGTGTATCTCCTAATGGGAGGCTGGTTTATCATGACTTTGAGGGTTTGGTTTTACTTTTCATCTTATCAAAATTAATTTAAGAGACATGACTACAATAATTTACTCTCTCTAGTAAAGTACTACATCTATCAGGATCTATTCTCATCTTCCTGCCTTCTTTCCTTTCTTCTTTTGTACATTTATTGAGCACCAGGTGTGTTACAGAACATAGGCTCAGTTCTGTAGATACAAGCAAGGTATGTTCTAATCTCCAAGGGACAAACAAATACATCCTTGTAGTACACTGTGATGAGGATGATCACCAAACCCACTGTAGCAGGATGAGCCACAGACAAAACCCCTCAGACACCAAGTTGTAGAAGGAAGGGCTTTATTCAGCTGGGAGCATCGGCAGACTCACATCTCCAAAAACCGAGCTCCCTGCGTGAGCAATTCCTGTCCCTCTTAAGAGCTTACAACTCTAAGGGGGTCCATGTGAGAGGGTCATGACTGATTTGAGTAAGCAGGGGGTATGTGACTGGGGGCTGCATGCACCGGTAATTAGAAAGGAACAGAACAAGACAGGGATTTTCACAGTGCTTTTTCATACAATGTGTGTAATCTATAGATAACATAAGCGATTAGGTCAGGGGTTGATCTTTACCAGGCCCAGGGTGTGGCGCCAGGCTGTCTGCCTGAGGATTTCATTTCTGCCTTTTAGTTTTTACTTCCTTTTTTCTTTGGAGGCAAAAATTGGGCATAAGACAATATGAGGGGTGGTCTCCTCCCTTACCACGACAGGACAGGAAGAGATAATGCTGAGTCATGCTAGGGATGCAAAGATGTTACCAATAGGGCCATAGTATGACATTCATGTGTCCTTCGCACTTTTGCCTCTGTAATGCTCTTTCTTTTATTTACATGTTATTTATTACACGTTAAATATTGCATATGATATACAATAACTTATGACTGTGTTTGTAGAAAGATGAATGCATTGTTACATATTAAAACACTTTCTTTGACCTAGAAATTCACATTTTTTTCTTTCTGATTTTAAAAGAAATTAAAACATTTTCGTAGGCCCCTAGAAGTATCAAGAGCCCTCAGCACTGTGACTACTGCTGGTAAATTCATCCTGGTTAACTAAAGAAATGACTCAACTTGAATTTTGAAGCATGAGTAGCTGTCTAGAGTAGTAGATCTCAAACTTTACAGAACATGCAAATCATCTGAAGATGTTTTTAGACCACAGCCTCAGTTTCAGTATGTTGAGTTTGGAGTCCAAGATGTTGGATCCTGAAAGTTCTCAGGTGATGTTACTGTGTAGGGACCACACTTTAATAGTAAAGATCTAGAGCTATGTTTTCTACTATGTAGCTACCAGCCACATGATGCTATTTTAAATTTTAAACTAAATTAATTAAAATTAAATAAAATTAGAAGTTCAGTTCCTGCATTGTTCTAACCACATTTCAAGTGCTCAATAGACACATGTGATCATTGGCTACCTTAACAGTGCATTCATAGGGCATTTCCATAATTGCAGAAAGTTCCATTGAACATAATTGTTCTACAGGAAACACAGGGGGAAGGAAATGGTGTTCTAGATACAGAAGAGCAGGGAGAGGCCAGGCACGATGGGCCCCATAATTGAAGGCTATCAAAGCCAAGTAGAAGAATGTGTTTTTGTGGAGTAAAGCATCATAAACAGAATAGAGTCTTCTCAATTCAATCTATTTCTTTACTTGTAGTGAAACCATTGCTGTAGATCTGTTTCTTTTTACTGCCAGTGAATATTCATTCTTAAAGTCAGTTGCCCATATATGTGCTCTCAGGTGCCCTTTGGTTGGAAATTTAACTGGACTAAACCATTAGATGTTAGGCTTCTGCTAAAAGTATCATGAGTTTGGAGCAAAGATCTATAAAACCAAAGGCAGCTGCTGTGTGTATGTACATGTGTGGTATGTGTATGTGTGTGTGTATGTGCGTAGACTGACAGCTTCATCCTTTGAACTTGATTTCAGCAAAACTAAATGTCCTTTCTGAGGAAAGCAAAGTGAATGGTCCCTGTCAGCAGTCCTTGTGACTTCTCTTGTCTCTCAGATTTATTCCACAGATGTGTTGAGCTGAGGACGTATTTTTCACTTGGTGACTGATTTATTTAGTTGCAACCTTTGTTATTTTTCAGGTTTATAAAGCAAATCAGAGTCCATGAAGAAAGTGCATTTGATCTCGTCAACATGCACCAAACACACGCAGGGCATCCAGGCTACTGAATGCTTGTGCTCTAGGCTTTCATTGAAAGCTGGGACCTAACCATGCAGAAATCTCAGTCGACAACTCCTGGGAAGCATATTGAACAACAAAACTAACCCTCAAAGGTTGCTAGGGCTTCAGGTTAGGTTGAACATGTCCCTGTGCTGCTAATTGTCTTTGTGCTAACCATCCCACAATGATGAGGTGTTAGTTTTTTTCCCCATATGGCTCATTAAACCCAACACAAATAATGAAACCCAAAAGCTTTGTGCTTTGCATAATGTCAAGTGAATCTGATCACTTCACAGTCCATAAGCTTTAAAGATTTTGAGTCATGATTGGTCCTGCTGAGGGAAAAATAAAAATAAAAACTCCAAAGGAGTATCATAGCACACTTTGGCTGCAGGACACGTGTGAACACAAAAAACACTCTCTCTTCTTTCAGCTTAAAGTGCATCTGACTGGGAACTTCTGCTGCAGCCTCTCCAATTTATCACTAAAATACCTATGAAGAAACAGAACAAGAGAAAAATTCACACCTCCCCAAAATGAAGACTGATAGAAAACCTATTACTTAAGCCTGGGAATTCCAATTACTACCCAGCTCTAGGTGCTAGATTAACAAAAAATAACAACAACAGCAACAACAACAAACCACTTGTGACTTCACAAGCCATGTTTTATGAAACAAAAAATAGTGTAGGAAGTTATTTCATCTCTCTTCACTGTCTGCTTCCTGACAAACAACAAAACCAGGTAGATATTCTTCTGCTTTTGGGGACAGAGAATGCCGACCCCACCACCGATCTTTCTACATCCATTCCAGGACTAAAACTGTACCAAAAAAGAGAGAAGAAAAGTGGGTATGCATAAATAAATATGTGTGTTTAGGGAATGGGTACACTGGGAGCTAAGAAATAACATCAGTGGGTATTTTGTCCCTAAATATTAGGTATAGCAAATGCAGGAATCTGTTTTTGTTCTTGTATTTTAACAGTTTGGAGGGTTTCAGAACCAGACACAAAGATAAGAGGAAAATCTTACCTCATCTCAGTGGTATTTCAGAAGAATACCTGTGAGGCACTGACAACTGGGGTGCAAGCTCTACATAACTACCATTGTTTAAAACGACATTAAAAAGATAATGTAAACTGACCCAAATTGGACAGTGTAGAGAGAAAACAAGAAATTCATTGTCCCAATGCTGTCAGTTATCCTGCGTATCTTTTTTTCTCATTCCAATATTTAAAAAGAAAAAGCAATCTGCACTCTTGCTTTTATTGCAGCACTATTCATAAAAGCCAAGATATGGAATCAACCTAGGTGTCCAACAACAGACAAATGAATAAAGAATATGTTGTGTATAAACACAATGGAATACTATTCAGCCATAAAAAAGAACAAAATCCTGTTATTTGCAACAATATGAATTGAACTGGAGGACATTATTTTAAGTAAAATGAGCTTAGAACAGAAAGTTAAATGCCACATGTTCTCACTCATCATGGAAGCCAAAAAAAATTGATCTTATAGAAGTAAAAAGTAGAATAGAGCATACTAGAAGCTGGGAAGGTTGAGGGGAAGGTGGGATAAGGAGAGATTTCTTACGTGATACAAAATTACAGCTACATGAAAATAATAAGTTCTAGTGTTCTATACCACTATAGGATAACTATAGTTAACAATAACATATTGTTTCAAATAGCTAAAAACTGGATATTGAATACTCCCAACACAAAGAAATGATTAATGTTTGAGATGGTGGATATGCTAATTATGCTGATCTGATCACTATACATTATACGTATTGAAACATCACTATGTACCTCATTAATATGTACAATGATTATATGCAAATTTAAGACGGAAAAGCAAAAAAAAAATGCCCTTTAAATGCCGCATAAACAAGGACAAAGAAGTATCATGAATATCTAGAAGAACAACAAATTCGCGAAGGTGATTTATAATAGAACCTAGAAGACATTGTTAGAAAACAAATCGATATATCCAATAAGAAGACACATGCAATGGCATCGCTTTAATAAAGACACTATCTAGTGGCATATGGTGAAATGAAATAATGGAATAACGAAATATGGAAGAATTGCAAGAATTAAAAGAAAATCAGAATTGAAATCAAAGGTGAGAATATTAAACAGTAAAATTAAAGATTTAGAAGATCAAATCAAACATGCTGAATAGTAATTTGAGAGCCTTTCTAGTTCACTGAAATTCTTTTTGAGTATACAATAAATTCCAGATACTGATCTAAGCACTCGGGTGTGGTAATATCCCATAAAGATAAGGCATCTGTTCACATGAAACTTACATCTTAATGGCAATAATGTCAACAAAAAGTAAATCATAATTAAGTTCAGAAATGGATTAGTACTTCCAAGAACATAAAATAAGGTAATGGAATTGACACAGATGCCGTAAGAAAAATTTTAGATTTAGCTGATCACAGAAGCCCCTTATAGTGACATCTGAGTTGATCTTCAATGAAGTGATACAGCAAGCCATGGACAATTTGCAGGAAACCTAGACCAGCAATAAAGACAATGAATACAGACACTTTAAGGAAGATAAACTTGGCCATATTCATGAAACAAAAATTTAAAAATCAATTAAGAAGGTGGAAGAACAGAGAGGCAGCTGAAAGATTACAATGTGAATTGTTTCTAGTACTGTCTAACTATGGGCTATGATTCCAGAAACATGAGTTCAGTTCAAGCTCAAATACTTGTTAGCTCATGGAGAAAAGACAGCAGGAACTAGATGGATGAAGAGGAACAAATTCCTGAGGATATCATTTTAATTCTTAGATGTAATTACGACTGATGCCTGACTCATCCTAGAACTTCCCATTTACAGGAGTTAACGCATTTTCATTTTTGCTTCATTTCATTTGGATATTGTTTCTGTAATTTTCAATATAAAAATAATGTTGAAGTATTACTATTTGAATTTTTACATTTGATAATCAAAGAAATATACAATAAGGCTCATTTAATTCAAAGTATGACAATCAGTAAAATCAAATGAGCATCTACTCCCCAGGTCACTGCAGCAACTATAGTCAAATAAAATATATTCCAATAACAAAAACAAAATAATACTAAACATCAAGGAAAGCATTAAATATTATCCATAAAACTTAAAAAGATTAAGATCAGACCTATCTGTTTTGATGATTATTGGGCATAATATAAATAGTCCAGTTCAAAGATGAGGGCTCTTTAGAAAAAAATGACAATATATAACAGTGTACTATCTACAAGAGCTATACCTAAAATGAAATGGGACAAAGTGGTCTTCAAAATGTTCAGAAAATATTCATTAGAAGAAAGAAAGTGTATATTGCCTACATAAAGTAAAATTTCAGAACCAAAAAAATGCTTTAAGTGGCTCAAACAGGGTAACTTTATATTAATAAAAACGTCAAACAATAATAGAGCTATGACAACCATGAATTATCTGATTTGAGGAAGAGAGCATAAAATGTATAAATCAAAAACCTTTAGAAAAATATTTGAAATGGAATATTTTTACATATTTTCCCTAATCTTTTATAATTCATCTTAACAAAAATAAATATATCACTTGAATAATATATTTAGTGACATTGAATAAAAATATTTTGGACTTAGCTTATTTAAAGTGGAATATACGTATCCAAGAGTCTATTAAAATTTTATATATTAGATTTGAGTGAACGCAAGAATTTCCAAAGTTCACAAACGACACAGACTGTATTCTCTAACAAAGAAATAAAACTGGATATAAAAATATTCACAAGTAGTTCTTGACTCAAAGAAGAAACAAAACAAAATCCACAGATAATTTAGAAAGTCATGACGGTAAGGATACTACTCCTGAGACTAAAAATTCTATGGCCTAACATGCTTCCACTAAGGAACTAATAGTCAATAATTAATTAAATATAGTCAATAATTAAATAAATAACTTGATTTTTGAATAAAAGTCAACATACAAAAGAAGACTTTATCAAATTTATTCTAGGAAAACAAATAAAATAGACAAAATTAGAAATCTAAAGATAATTTGACCACTATGAAAAAATTTAAATATTATTTCTAGGAAAACATTTATAATTCTAAATTACCCTATTTTAAAATTTCAGTAAAGTATATAATCTTTGAGGAATATGAGATAGTAAAAATAACAAGTAAAATTTCTAAATAGATATTTAAATTACTGTGGATTAAAACTTAAAATGTGAACAAAAGTTGTCTTTATGCACTTCCTCATCACCAGGTTTTTGTTACCAATGGGATCTTTCAGACTTTTCAAAATTGAAAAAGATAAAACAGCACAGAAACAAAAATCACAGATATTTCTTATTATAAATAGATATAAAATAATAATAAACTGAAGGCAATAGTATATTTTTAAAAGTCTACTACTATGAGTATATAGGTATCAGTCCTGAAAATATGAGCTTTGTTTTAGTATTAAGAAGCTAATGTTAGGAAATCAATAAATTCAAGACAAAAAATGTATAATCTCAGGCCGGGCGTGGTGGCTCACGCCTGTAATCCCAGCACTTTGGGAGGCCGAGGCGGGTGGATCACGAGGTCATGAGTTCAAGACCAGCCTGGCCAAGATGGTGAAACCCCGTCTCTACTAAAAATACAAAAAATTAGCCAGGCATGGTGGCAGGTGCCTGTATCCCAGCTACTTGGGAGGCTGAGGCAGAAGAATTGCTTGAACTCAGAGGGCGGAGGTTGTAGTGAGCCGAGATTGTGCCACTGCACTCCAGCCTGGGTGACAGAGGGAGACTCCGTCTCAAAAAAAAAAAAAAAAAAAAAAAAAAAAAAAAAAAAAAATTATAACCTTAGCAAATTTTAAATCACTTAAGGTTCATTTGAATAACTTTTTAAAAAATATATAACTAGAAAACTTACTCAAAATTATTTAAAAATATTTATCATGAGCCAGTAACTATCTTATTTTATTGAAAAAATGGGGAGTGTATCTTTATTCTGTTAAAATGTCTCCTTAAACAATATATATCAACTATAATTCTATAATTGTGTAATAATCTCTATTTCCATTAAAATATGAAACAATATAAAGATACCTCACAGTAGGTAACATTATTCAAAATTGCAATAGAATCTCTGATCATTATAGAAATGTGAGAGTAATTAAAAAGCATATCTGTGGGAAAGAGAAGAGGGTTAATTCTTTGTGGGTTACATAATGACGCATAGAAAACACGCACAAAACAATCAACCACATTATGTTTTAGAATAAGTCAGAGAGTTAAATAAAGTGAACGTTATGAGATGTTTATGTGGTATGTATGTATATATGAATATGTTTCTGTGTGAGAGATGTGTATATCTCTCACACACACAAGGTATAGCTTCTCAAATTGGTATCAGTGAAAATGACTGGGTAACAAATCCAAAATTCTGTCCCTCCATAAAAGGAATAAATTTACTGGGAAACCTGTCAGAATCAACTTTTTCAGAACTCTGGGAACTAATTAAAAGCTACTAAGGGAACACTTAATTAGGAAAAAGAGCTGAATATCAGAAAGAACAGGGAGCTTTAAAATGTTTTAACTTATCCTGCTCTGATCTCCACTTCCCAACTCAATGGCAGCCTTGAAGATCACAATTCACACTCCTGGTACAGGTACTCACACTAGAGGAAGCAAAACAAACCTCACTTGCCAAAAATGACGGTTGTTTGTTTTGACTATCTGGTAGTTCCTCAGAGGACCAGCTTAATGGTACTTTCTCACCTAACTTGAACTCATCCAGTGGTCACCCAGAGTGGGTTTGTTAAAAATGTTTAGAAAGGCAAGTGTTTTAGTTACAGTTACCTGGCACTGTATAACATTTGGGAAAAATAATAAACTAACCAAAAAGTTTAGGAGGAAAGAGTGAGGAATGAGATGCTTTGGGGAATAAGGACTTTGAAAAGTTCTGGCAGAATCCTGGGAATCTAGAAGGTCATGTGCATCCCTAGAACTATTCATATAGCTCAAAAAATACCGGAGAAAGCCCTAAGCTCTTACTTCTGATTGACCTTAAGGCGCTAAACAAGCAGAAGTGAGAACTAAAGCAAAGTCGTAAATTGCCTGAATGAACACTGAAAGTGTGCCCCAACACACATGCAGAATCCAACTTACATGACTGAGGGAGAAACATTTTTTGTTCCAGGGGCCTCAGAAAATCTGTCCAGTCAGTAGCTAAACACTAAGTCAATGAAACAGAGGCATTAGTGGCCACAAATGACAAAGAATACAGACTTTACAAAATAAGTTTAGAAAAGTAACTAAACAAACAAAAACTGCCACAATCAGCAAGAATCAATCCTAGAAACTGGGGAGAATCTAATTTCCAGCATTGCCACATTATAATATTTCAAATATCCAGTTTTCAACAAAGAAATATGAAGAATACAAAGAAACAGAAAACTATGTCCCATATAAAGGAATAAAATCAATTAATAGAAACTGTCCTTGAGAAAGCCCAGATATTGGACACTAAGAAAACACTTGAAAGCAACAGTGTTATATCTGATCAGGAGCTGAAGAAAACCATGGACAAAGAACTAAAGAAAATCATGAAAGTGTGTCTCACCAAATAGTAAATATCAATAAAGAGATATAAATTCTAAAAGGAACAAAATAGAAATTCTGGAGTTGCTATCTATAATGACTGAAATAAGATATTCACTGAAGTTGTTTAACAGTAGATTTGAGCAGGCAGAGAAAAAAGTAGGTAGTGCGTGGAAAGGTAAGTTTATTGAGATTATACAGTATAAGAAACAGAAATACAAAAGAATGGCGAGAGGGAGAGGCAGAAAGAATATTTGAAGACATAATGGCCAAAAATTCCCCAAATTTGATGAAAACTTTATTTTACATGCTAAGAAGTTCCACCAACTCCAAGTGCAATGAACACAAAGAGATCTGCACCAAGACACATTAAAATCAAACTGTCAAAAGCCAAGGACAAAGAGAAAACATATAAAAGCAGCCAGAAAGAAGCATCTGTTATCTGCAAGTCATATCAATAAAATAAACAGATGATTTCTCATCAGAAACCACTAGAACCCAGTGGGATGGCATATTCAAAGTGCTGAAAAAAAATAGTCAACTAAGAATTATATATGCAGAAACATCCTTCAAAAATGAAAGAGAAACTAATGCATTCTAATATAAACAAAAATTGAGAGTTTTTTGATAATAGGCCTTCCCTACAAGAAATGCTAAAGGAAATCCTTCAGGCTAAAATGAAAGGACACTAGACAGCAATTCAAATTTTAAAAAGAAATAAAGAATGTAGATAAAAGTAACTATAGAGGTAGATATATAAAAGTCAGTGTTTGTGTTTTGTTTGCAACCTCTTTTTTTCTATGTAATTTAAAAAAATGACTATATAAAACAATATTAAATCTCAATTAAATTGTACATTCGTGTAACATATGAAATAACAAAATAAAGAGGAAATATGGCTATATATTTATTTATACTATTTATACACAAATATGTCACCCCATACCCCCTTAATGTAGCAACATTTACATACACTATTATAACTAAGTTACTATTAATTTGAACTAAACAGTTATAAATTTAAATGTTAATTATAATGCCCTGGGCAACTTTTTAAAATAACTAAAATACATATACTGGAAGAAATTAAAGTGAGTTAAAATTTTAGAAAATAACTGTTTAACAAAAGAAGACAGTAACAGAGAAATTAAGGAATAAAAAGATGTAAGATACATAAACAAACAGTAAAATGAGGAAATGACAGAAGTAAGTTCTTCCTTATCCATAACTTGATTAGCTGTAAATGGATTAAAATCTCAAATTAAAAGGCAGAGAGAGTACCAGAATGGATGTTTTTAAAGTGATTTAACTATATCTTGTCTATAAGAGACTCTTTTGCAATACAAAGAAACAAATAATTTGAAAGAAAAAATGGAAAAATGGTCCTCCATGCAGAGTAACAAAAAAAAAGAGAAAGAGAAGCTATATACTAATATCAAACTAGACTTTAACACAATCATTGATTTGAGAGACAAAGAAGGATATTAAATAAATACAATGGTCTATTTATCAATAAAGGGTAGAACAATTACAAACACATATGAACATAAAAACAAATCCCAAAATACAAGAAGCAAAAACTGAGTGTAAAGGGGAAAAAAGCCAATTTAACTGTAGTAGTCAGAGACTTCAATACCCCACTTTCAATAATGCACAGAACAATTAAACAGACTATCAGCCAATAAATACAATAATTAAAAACCACTGCACCATCAAGACCTAACAGACATCTGTAAAACACTCTGCCCAACAACATCAAACTAAACATTCTTCTCAAATGCACAAGGAATGTTCTCCAGAATAAACCATATTTTGAGTCACAAAAGAAATCTTCATAAATTTAAAAATATCAAAATAATACAAAGTGTGTTATTTGTATGACAATAAAATAAAATTCGAAATCAATAACAAGAAAATTTGGGAAATATATGATATATATGTATATTGAACACTTTCTTAATCAGTGGGGCAAATAAGCCAAAGACATCACAAGGAAATAAAAATACAGATCAATACTTTTCATGAGAGTACATGTAAAAATCATCAGTAAAATGCTAGCACAGTAAATACCACAGCATGGTAAAAAGATTAAATACCATGATCAAGTAAGATTTATCCCAGAAATGCTAGTATGGTTAAACATACAAACTCAATTAATATAATACACTATCTTGATAGAATGAAGAAAAAAAACTCCACGTGATCATCTCAGTAGATCCAGAAAATCAAAATGTGTATTAATCAAAATGGATAAATCATCTTGATTTTTACAAAATGCAATACTCTTTTGGGATAAAAACAGAGAACAAACTAGGAATAAAAAGCTTTCTCAACTTGAGAAAGGTCATATGTAAAAATCCCACAGTTAACATAATACTTAATAGTGAAAGACTGAAAGCTTTCTTTTTCTGATCAGGAACAGGAAAAGGATGTTGACTCTCACCTCTTCTATTCAACATCGTACTGGAAGTTCAAGCCAGGGAAATTAAGCAAAATAATAAGGTAATAAAAAAGAATCCAAATTGAATAGAAATTAGTAAAACTATTTAGAGATGGCATGATCACTATATACAGAAAAGCCTAAGGAGTCTACTTTAAGAAATTATTGGAATTAACACCCTAGTTCGGCAAAGTAATAAGATATAAGATAAATACACAAAATCAATTGTATTTCTATATATATATGCAATGAGTAATCTGAAAATAAAATTAAGAAAATGTTTTCCTTTATAATAGCACCAAAAATGTTAAAATAGGAATAAATTCAATCAAAGAAGTACACTAAAAACTATAAAACATTTTTGATAGAAATTGAAGAAGCTATAAATATAAAAGGATATATCAAATTACTAGGTCAAAAGACTTAATAGTGTTAAGATAGCAATACTCTAAATTTATCTACAGATTCAATGCTGTCTCTGTCAAATTTCCAGTTGCTTTGTTTGTTTGTTTGTTTTCCCCAGAAATGGATAAGCCAATTCTAGAATTCATATGGAATTGCAAGGGACCCTGGATAGCCAAAACAATCTTGAAAAATAAGTACAAATTTGGAGGACTCACAGTTTTCTATTTCACAACTTACAAGGTTACATTAATCAAGTCAGTGTGATATTGGCATAAGTATAGACACATAGATCAATGGAATAAAATTTAGAGTTTGGAACTAAACCCATACATCTGTGATTAACTGGTTTTCACCAATTTTGTCAAGACCATTTACTGGGAAATAATAGTCTTTATAACACATGGTTCTGGAACTATGGGAGGAACACATGCCGAGGAATGAATTTGGTCTCCCACCTCACATCATATACAAAATTTAACTCAAAGGATATGAAAGGCCCAAATACAAGAGTTAAAACTGTAAAATCCTTAGAAGGAAACATAGTTGCAGTTTTTTGTGACTTTTTGGCTAGGTAATGGTTTATTAAATATGACACCAAAAGCATAAGGAACAAATCAAAAATTAATTTGTCAAAATTAATATTTTTGTGTTTCAAAAGATACCATCAAGAATGTGAAAAGACAACCCACAGACCTGAAGAAAATATTTGCAAACCATATATGTGATAAAAGTCTAGTACCAAAAATATATGAAGAACTTTTAACATTTCAACAACAAAAAGACCATCAATGGACAAAGGACTTGAATAGACATTTCACCAAAAAATGTATACTAATGGCCATTAAGTACCTGAAAAGGTGGTGAACATAATTAGTAATTAGGGAAATGCAAATCAAGACCACAATGAGCTATTACTTCACATTCATTAGCATGGCTATATTTAAAAAAAGAAAAAGCAGAATAACAACAACAACAACCTCAGTACTGATGAAGATGTGGAGAAGTTACGTTGCTGGTGGCAATGGAAAATGGTGCATCCACTGTGGAAAATATTTTGGCTTTTCCTCAAAAAGTTAAACATAGAGTTACCTTATGACTCATTTGAAATTCCACTCCTAGGTATATACTCGAAATAATTAAAAACATATGTCCACAAAATCTCGTACATGTATGTTCATAACATTATTATTCATAATACCCAAAAAGTAAAAGCAATCCAAATGTTCATTATCTGATGAATTGATGAATGAAATGTGGTATAACTGTATAATGGCGTATCATTCAGTCATAAAAAAGAATGAAGTACTGATGCATGCTACAAACATAGATGAACGTTGAAATTATTATTCTAAATGAGAGAAGATAGTCATAAGAGGTCACATATTGTATGATTCCATTTATATGAAATGTTCAGAAAAGGCAAATCCATAGTTGCAGAAAAGTGGTTGCCAGTGGCTGGGATAAGGGGCTGCTGGAGAGTGGCTGCTTAATGGATATATGATGTTTTGGGTAAGGTGGTAAAAATGTTCTGGAATTAGATAACAGTGATTGTTGGACCATGTCACAAATATAATTTTAAAACTACTGAATTGTATACTCTAAAATGGTCAAGATGGTTAATTTTATGCTATGTGAAGCTTGCCTCAAAAATGGACACAGGAAGGGGAACATCACACTCTGGGGACTCTTGTGGGGTGGGGAGAGTGGGGAGGGATAGCATTAGGAGATATACCTAATGCTAAATGACGAGTTAATGTGTGCAGCACACCAGCATGGCACATGTATACATATGTAACTAACCTGCACATTGTGCACATGTACCCTAAAACTTAAAGTATAATAATAATAAAATAAAAAAATTTTAAAAATTAAAAAAATAAAAAATAAATAAAAATAAATAAAACATAAAAAAGAATAGTGTTTTCATAGAAAAATGAATAAAAAACACATTTTATTCAAAATAATCACAAAAAAATCAGAGAAATGAGTGGGAAATAGGTAGGCAAGGTATGTTTTAAGGTGTCAGGAGACAGAGAAACTGTTTTCAGCTATTCCTTAGTACTCGCCCAAATTACTGGTCTTTGCCTTGTTTCATCATCATAGCAATAAAATTTGGAATGCTCTTCCCAGGCAATATTCATAGTAATGTTCTGGAGTTCAATACTGAGGCAGTCACTGGTTTAATATTGAGGAGAACAGAAACCTTCCCAGAATATTATTGCTCTAAGCATCTCCTCCGCTCAGAATATATGACCTTTCAGACATTTGAGAATATCGGGAATATAATTCTGGGGACAAATGCAGGAATATTTTTGGGTGGTTGAAATAGTACTGGCAGAAAAAAGTGTCTCTAACCAGACACAAGCTCCATGGGGTGACAGGCTGCTGTCTGCCTGGCTGTGATCTCGATTCGGTCCTTGATCCCAGCTGTTCTCTTTAGTCATAGCCAATTAGTACTTTTTAGAAGCAAACTGAAACATACTACTTACAAATGGTCTCTGAATATATCAGGCTGGAAGATTGTATTTATCCAACTGAAATCTCCCTAACTGTCATCTTTTCTATCATATAATTGTATACTTTTATTGACAGAAAAGATGTTGGATTAGGGAAAACCTGCTGTTTTATTGATTTTTGACATCATTTCTTCATAACTGAAGTCACAAAGTGGTTTGCTTTCACTGCAAAAAAATAAGGCTTTGAACATTTATTTTTGTGGCTAAATTGGATGCTATCCACAGGAATAATCTCCATCCCAGAACTAGTGAACTTCAGACTTTTTCATTTATTTGTGTGTCTGATAAAAATTTAAGTGATTAGAAGTTCTCTCCTAAGATTATAAGGCAACGAGAGGAACTTAAATAGGACAAAGGAAGATGTCTTTGTGTGTTAAAACTATAGCAAAAAGAAAAATGTGCAGGAGCTGGATTTTATAAAAAGAAAAGGAACTAGCAAATTAAAAAAAAACTGATGGAATATTAGATGTCAAACAGATAAAGGTAACTATTTTCCTCTGGTGGTAATTTTTTAATTGCATATCTAAACTCTGAATAATATAAAGAATTGTAGAGTATAATACATTATAAAGTGTCTTCAAATACACTATTTAATCATCATTTTTTTTCTAAATGAGACATGTAGAGCTTAGAAAGTTTATGTAATTTACCCAACATCATACAATGAGTAAATGAAAAAGTGGAACTTAAATCTGGTCTTTTGAAGGAAGTTCAGAATCCTTTAGAAAATAGGTTTTTTAAATAAGAAAAATGTGATTTCATACATTAAAATGACTCAAATCTAAGTCATTAAGTTCCTTTGCTGGGACACTGTATGTATGTGTGTGTATATATATGTACGTATATCAATATTACATGTTAACTCCTATTTATATTATTCTAAGTATGGAAATATATGCAACAAACACAAAACTTTGCATAAAATATCATGGCAGAGATGAAGAGTTGTTTTGATTATGACATAACAGCTGCTTCTATCTTTTCAATGAGCCACATCCTAACCCTCATCCTTTTCTAAGATTAAAGGCAGTGATACCCATATATTTAGGAAAGAATATTAAAAGCTATTATAATGTCTTGAATTTTAGCTCAAGATGAAAATTAGTGCATATCATTTTATCCCATAGTAATGACTCAGATCACTGCTATTTTTCTTGTATGTTTCATCTATAGTAGTAAATTTAGTAAAATATTTGCACATGATATTTATACAGAACTATCTGTAATGTGATGGTATAGCATATTTTATTCCACATGGATCCATTCATGTGCAGCCATTGTCTTTTTTATTGTCCTCATAATCTATGGACCCAACTGTGAGTTGGTAATCCCTAGATATATGTCTTCCTGTGTGGATTCAGGCGATATCATCTAAATACACTGGACAACTAAAGACAGAAGCAGACATAGACCATTGGAATACTTTCTCGCTCATAAACTGTAGGATCATGAAATCCTAGATTGAAATGCCTACCTTTCAAATAGTACTAGAAGTAAAACCTTAACTATTGAATGAAAGCCTAGCAGTAAACCCTTACAACTTCACCTGTTCTCTATTGCTTCGAGTTCTCTTTCCATCAGTCCAAACATACCTGATTATCAAGATTTTTCACCTATTTCTATCAGTAAAAGATCCACCTAGAAATACAATATGATTTTAAATAATGTTAATATATTTAATTTGTGCAGCTTGCACTTCACAAAATAAAATCAGTTCATAAACTAAGGGAAAACCTGAGATAATGATGCCAGAAGGAAAGTGATAATAACATAGTGACA
Source organism: Pan troglodytes (assembly GCF_028858775.2). Lineage (NCBI taxonomy): Eukaryota > Metazoa > Chordata > Mammalia > Primates > Hominidae > Pan > Pan troglodytes. The sequence continues at coordinate 69,485,829 of NC_072409.2, read as the reverse complement.
TCAAATCTGTTCATTTAAAAGGCAAAGAGAGCAAGAGAAAGATATTTTCTGGCTATTAGGAAAGGGTGATAGTTTCAGCATGACAGAGATGAGCAGATATTACCTGCTATGATAATAATGAAAGTTTCAACTGTAGTGATTTCAATCGTATGGAATTTATAGTAACTTTGTAAATAATACTAAAAATGTATTTAACAAGTGGAACTTTGAGGGCTTGAAACTAGATAATAAAAAAGCTGAGAGAAAGTGCCAAAGTAAAGTTATCATAATCAGGTTGAAAACAATATATACCAAATCTTTTTGTGCTTTGACTTTTTCTTTGTAAATCCTTGCTTCATTTGGTAGTATGAATAAAATATGCTTTTTGTAGTGCATGTACTTATCTACATTTTGCTAGATAAATGTTGATACTAAAATACCAGCATTTTATTTCCTTGTGCTATTTAGTTTTCAGTGCACATTCATTCAGTAAATTCCCTCTACGAAGTTTTTTGGGGTGTCAATTGTGTGCAAGACACTTTGCCAGACACTGAAAGAGATGTGAATTTACAGAGTCCCTATTTTTTTGAAATCACATTTTCTAATAGTAAAAGTGAAACATATACTTAAAAATATTCTCAGTACAAAATAGAACAAGATAAGAATTATTTTATATATTACATAGGTGTTACACAGGACAATAAAGGAAAGAATAAACAATTTGGTTGTTATGGAAAGCATTAAAAAAGATGATTTTGAGATAATATCATAAGAAATTGCTTAAGTAGAAGGTGGGAAGAGATGGGGAGCAAAGACCTATGGGGGAAAATAAAGAATACACGAGGCCACAGGTCAGGACAGTGTGTATGGCAGAGGCACATTTCTCATAGCCCTTGGGACTCCAACTTCAGTGGTCAACTTCTAACCATGAGTATCTTAACCTATTTGCTTGAGAGTGTTCTCCGAAGTGACTGGATGCCACTGTTTCCTATAGGTAGGCTGGCCAAAGAGCTGAGGAATTAATATCCCCTAAGAATTTGTGTATAAATGTCCAGCTCCCTTGCCACTGAAGACTCTACTCTGCCTTTCACGATTCTCCCAGTGAAATTCACTTCCAGTTCCTTGTAATAGAAACAAATCTACAAGCCTTTATGTGTATTCCTTTATCAGTTTGTTTCCCTTTCCTGTCTAATTTTTCTGTTCTTTTACTGACGTTTCCTGTACCTTCCAAACAAACATGAATCCTTGCCCCAAGGCTGTTTCTGGGGTAACCTAAACCAAGACAATATATGTGTTCAAGAATGAGGAAAAGTTTTAAAAGTTGGGGGAACATGGTTCACATTAGGTGTCATAGAAGAAATGACAGAAAGATAAGGTGTATCCATTGTTTCATGACTCAAGCACTGTATCTACTATATTATTAGACAAAGTCATAATACATTAACTAAGGGTAGTGCCTAGGGATAAGAGGAAAATCAAGAGGAAAAAATAAATTATTTCTTTTACTTCAAATCATACAAATAGAAACAAGATTGCTCTCTCTATGCATCAACTAATGTTTTGTGTTGATGAATTCATATTGGTTGAGTGATGGAAGATGGAAGTGGAAGGGGGTTTGGCACGAGGTATTGGAAGATGTCTTCTGGTTTCCATTGGATTGTTAGTACTTGTTTTTTATAGGGAACGAATGTGTAAAACATTTTTTTCATTATATAATAGAGATATGCTCTACACAGTGCTTTGAACATAGCAGGTCCTCAATAAATATACATTTTAAATCGCTTTTCTAAAACGGATTAATTTCTCTTCATAAGGCCAACCACAAGGTACTTTTATTTCTTGAGACCATCTTTTAACCACCATAGTATCTCCCAACTTCCTAAAACAAAAAGGTTTTACATTTCCTGCTATGGTCGCTGCCCTTAAACCCTTGAGCAAATGTCTTCCCCCTTTGTTAGACTTACCTGCTCACATTTCATTGAGTCTTTACAAAAGTTTGAATGCATCTTAGTATTTGACAAATACTAACTTAACATCTATTAGCTTCTTCATATATATGGATCAATAAAATAGAGACATCACTTGGTATCTAAAGGGGTTGATTCCAGGACCACCAGTGAATACAAAAAAATCTGTGGATGCTCAAGTCTCTGATATAAAATGGTGTTGTGCAGTCAGCTTTCCACATCCATGGGCTTAACATCTGCAGATAGGGATGACCAGCTGTACTATCAAATAACTTGTAGATATCTTCCAAAATTATCAAGGAGGCCATGAATGATATCTCAGCCCTCAGTCCATGAAGTGGAGATTTATTTATTCACGAGTCATTTTTCTTACCTTTAATTTTAAACAATTCTGAAATTTCTATCTCAGAATTTTCAAATCTCTAGGAAGGAGATGAAAACAGTGAAAAGTATAATCTGGATTCATTTTAAACTCTCTTAAGACAGAAATAAAATGCAAGCTTTCTCATCATTGTATTAGAAGCTTCAGGTGTTGTTGGGATAGATAAAGGAGCATCTAGGAAGAGTGGACTTTGTACTTTTTCAGAGATGCTCCTATTGGAGGTATGAAAAGCTTGTGTCACTTGTAAAATCAAAATGTGCAAGCATGATGTACAGAAAAAGTATCTCTGAAAGAAAGCCATGGCCATTAGGAGGAAATCAACCCAGGGAGTTGCTTCTTTATGCTTCAGAAGTTTCCTCCTCCTCTCCCTCCATTTCAGATTGCTCTTAAAGTGAGTTAACAAGCAATTATATATATTTTTAAAGGCCATCTCTCTAGAGATGAATGATGCAAAAGACACTGTAGTTAGTTATGGTTCTAGGTAGTGACTTTTCATCTCAGTTCTACAAAGAGAGTTGTGTTGTGTTTAACCTGCAGGAGTTATTTTTAAAAACAGATTTATATTTTGCTTTTCCTTCTGAATTTTACTTAATTTACTGTAATAAGGTGCTTCAGAATTATAGAAGTAACAGAGGCAATACCAGTAGCATATTTTCTTCCATCTTTTCTTTTTGTGGACATCATTAAAGCCAAACAGATAAACAAACAAACAAAAAAAAAACCCGACCCAATTCTTTCCTGTTCACACTTTGAAAATGAGTTCTATGACCAAAGCTACAGCTGCTGGCACCAAACAGATGTGCTCTGTCAGAGCCTGACTCTGGCGCTGCAAGTTCAACTTACCCTGAGTTAATTCTCAGGGCATAGCAAGAATAAATTGCTACATTTATGATAATTTCTGCCCAGAAGGGAGATGATTTTGAAAGGAATTGAGTAGAAAATTCACCTTCAGGGACTGACAGGATACTGACAGCATTAGACATCAAAGTCAACCCCTATATAAGAGAAGGCATTTCTTGAACTTAAAAATGAAAGACAATTTGCCCAGGTTTAGTAAACATCCATTCCAACCTCTTTTTTAATGCCCTGAAAGCTAAAAGTTATATTTCCCATTGAGTCAGTGTTAAATTTCTTGGGTATGTTAACGGTATTATGGTTAAGTAGGGAAATGTCCTTGTTCTTAGGATATTCATGTTGAATGATTCATGATGAAGTCATGATGTCTGCAACTTACTTTCAAATAGTTCTGCAAAATCTAACTCACAGTAACAGGTGAAGGTAGGCAGAGAATAAAGCATTTATTTATATGAGAGAGAGAGAGAGAGCAAGTGTGGCAATAGTTTAATAGTGAAACAGGTGAATGGTTATCAGGTATTCAAACACTATTCTTTCAACTTTCTTGTAGCTTTACTTTCTTTCTTATTAAATAATATTTGAAAAAGTGCTAATTTTCTTTATAGTTGATAAACAAAAGCATATTTGATTTCATATCAAATTCTGGTCAGAATATTCTCTCTTTAACTGAGAGTTTGTTAAATGTGAGTCATTGTTTTGTTTCCCGCCTTTGTTAGCCTTAGAAAAGAATGTCTTTCAATTATTGGGACTTTAATTTTTCTACCTGATATACTTCATTTCTAAAAATAAAAAAGCCAACATAAAATAAGTATAATCTTTATAGGATTTCTCAATATGTTTTATTTCTTTATTTATTTACTTTCATTTCTTGTGTGATTAGTAGAACACAAGAAACCAAAAGAACACTAACCAAATAGCATAATTATTATAAAGATTAAATAAAGCCTCTCTACTACTAAAATACACTACCTCCCCAGATTCTTTTGTATCCAGGTTTCTCAATGTGATTTATATTCCACCAATCAATGTTCTTATGTAAATCTTGATCCCTAACGTCATGTGAAAAGAGGGACGGGGTAGAGCATCTATTTAGCTGCATACAATATAGCAGATATGATGGTTCTAGAGCTGTCTCAGCAGTTTTCCATTCTGGCAGCTTATTTTCCTGGTTATGGCAGAGGTCATGTGTTTTGCAATCAGAAGTGCCAATAGTGGATTGAAAACTTTCTGTAAAGGGAGAAGTAAATTTTACAATTATGTCAGAGGTGAATTAGTTCTGAGCCTGGAAACTATTCCTTGAATTAAGTTGAGAGCTAAATAATTTTTTAAGTGTCTATTCTTACCATAAAAATTCCCTTCTGATTAAACTAACTAGAGTGAATTATGTTGTCTGCAATTTAACCTGAACAATATACAAGGCCTCTGCTTTAGCCATATACGAGCCATATAGGAGTTATTGCTCCTATCTAAATGCCATATAGGGGAATATTAGATAGGTGCTATCCTATCTAAACCCTTGGCAAATTTGTTTTAAATGTATTGTCTCTGGTCTCTTTCTCAATCTTTCTGCTTTGTCTTCTAAAAGAATAATTTAAATTTTATTTAAATATCAATTAATTGTTTCTAATTATTTTCTCTTCTTCACTTTTAGATGGTTACATTTCTCCTCACTCATTAACATTAACTTACCATCTGACTTGCTTTGGCCCGTGGAATGTGATCAGAATATATGCTATGCCTGAGTTGATGCTTTATGAGTCATTGCCTTCTTCCACCATTTTTCTTTCCTTTCCCCAAAAAAGATTATTTGCCTCACATAAGGGCTGCTCCCTTAGCTTGGAACCCAGGATTAAGAAGGTATTCAGTATAGAACCATAGCCAAACCAAAGATGACAGGTAATGTGAGTATGATATAAATATTTGTTTTTAAAAACCATTTGGGCTTTGTTTAGTGAAAGCTGTGCTAATGTAGGTCCAGTATTTGAATGTATTCCTTAGTTCTTTCTCTGTTCTGTAATTTCTAAAATTTCTCTAAGCACAATTTAATTTAGAATTTATTATCAATCATCTTATTCATAGATCTTTTTGGAAGGGGTTCAATGAGGGCATAATTAAGGTTTTCTGCTTTGAACAAATGCTATGTACAGGGAAAATGAACTCTCCACTCCTTTATAATTAGCCTTATTCTAATAAGCATATTTGTCAATTGTTTTCATTTACCTTTTATTCATCTTTATGTAGCTTATAGCCCAGTACTTGTTAGAAAATAGATGTTTAATGAATATATTCAGTGCATGAATGACTGAATAAATTAATTTCTCTCAAGATGTGTGGGAATTGGTTCGATCACAAAATTTTTAAGGCCTTAAAGGTGATCCATTTCTCCCAAACTAATCTTTTTATAAAAGTTTTTATGCTGATCCTAAATGATAAAAGAAAGCAGAGTTGTCATTGAAATGGAGGATTTAAAAGCAGGAAACATTCTTCTTACAGTTGTTTTAATTCCCTAATTATGGTTTCAATATCTTCTACCAGCTCTCTCTTTTGAGAAGAAATATACAGAAGGTTGTGGTTAGTGATAGGACCTCTTTTGCTTTCTTCTCACCTTCTATCTCCTTACCTTTCCAGGAGGACAATATGCCATTAAAAATATCAAGATGACACCCAAAATGTCAAACTTGTAATTTATTTTAGTTTCAGAAGTATCAAAGAGAGGCGTGAAGTACTAAAAATCAATATAGTATAGATCGACCTCCCCACCCCCTAACCCTTTGCTATGAATCTCCTCTAAAGTGTCCAAAGGAATGTGGCCTCATCTATCTGTTTTGAATCACCAAATTATTTTTGCCTCTCAGATTCTTTTGTATACAGGTTCTACTGGTTGATTTATTTTACTAGGTTGATTTATTTTCTTTTAATCATCTTTTTTTTTTAATGGGCCTTTCTTATCTACCAAATCAAAACCTACTTTAAAGGAAATTTAACAATGCCTTTAAAAACAGTAGGATATTTGTTGAATGAGAGTATGAATCCTCAATATGCATTTAAATTTTTGGGGTGAAATATGCTCCTGGGACTTAAGACAAAATAATTCTGTTTTGTTTGGACAATGCTAAGATCAGGCTGCATGAATGGGGGATCATCTTAGGGAGTCAGATGAATTTTCAAGACTATTTTGTTATTATATTTTTACATTAGCCAATCATATTTATCAAATGTCTATGGAAGTATTTTTCTGATATTCTTTCCCATTGTCTGAAACCATCAAAATACCCTGACTTCTACTATTCTAACATTTTAGTATCCTTGCTCTGCAAAGTACATTTCATACCCAGAAGAGGAAGGGCAATCTTTGTTTTTCCACCAGTCTCAACTTACGTTTCAGAAAACACAGGTACAAAGTAAAGAATAAGCTATTTAATTCTTTCTCTCTGAATTTTGTGATCATAAATATTAAAAACTCAACTAAAATATATCATGAAAACCAAGCTTAATGACAAATATAAATAGATTCCCATTTCTTATTACATGAAAGAAAAACACAGATTTAAAGTATGGTATAAAACGCCCCAAAAAGAATATCAGGGTAAAATAATTCCAAGCTTAAAGTAGTAGTTTTATTATAATTATTAGTGAGAAAAATTGCATTAGCATCAATAACACAGCTGTTGACATCTCATAACACATAACAAGCTGTATTGTTGCAAAGCAGCCAGAATGAGTGGGAGCGTAATAAGTGCTAACCCTGATAATAAATTAACACCGTGTTTTGAATACGCACAAACAAATTGACCAACACAAGCAAAAATTATTCCACTTTCCCCCATGGAATTTTTTCCTGGCAGTAAAATAAATGAAACCATCATTTGACTCTCCTCACCTGGCACTAGGATCAGCTCTAGGTAAAATGTTGCTATCTGAAAGCCTCTGGTTCACTGAAATTTAGAACAGCATCTGCATCAACTTGGAGCTTGTTAGACATGCAGAATCTCAGGCACCATCCAGAACTGCTGAGTCTGAATCTGCATTTTCACAAGATCCTCCAGGAGATTGGTTTGCACATTAAAGTTTGACAAGCCCTGCTCTAGTTCATCTTACCTGTTGGTTTCTCTTTTTGATCCACTTCCCTACAGGGTGTTCTTGCCTGGATAAATCATTCTTTGTACAGGGCAAGTAGACAAGTGGCTATTTTACAGGCAGAACAATATGTTCATAACCTATGCTTGCTGTTTCTTTCTTCTTCTAACATCGTACCCATCAATGCCTTCCCTGAGTCATCAAGCATGCTGGCTTGATTCAGGGCAAACCAAAAGATTTTCATCTCTCTGTGAATGTTTCATCCTTTATTCACTAGAGCACAGAGAAAGAGAAGTCAATGTTGGCTGCTTCTTCTCTTCCTTGCCAACTTCCCTCTCCCCTGCTGCTTTCAGAAATAAGGGCAATTAATACCAGGGTGAGTTCAAAGAAAGCCCACTAGTATTTTCATCCATTTGCAAAATTACCAAAGAACCTTCCACTTTGAACAGTCACAGTAGTAGCTTCAAGCAAGCACACTGCTATCTAGAGGTCTGAACCATCCAGACGTAGAAATTATTGAATTTCCAGAGCAATGGACAATCTACAACTTGTGGTCATTTATATGTAAGGAGAACACACTTCCTGAATTGTGCTTGACAAACTCAAGTGTATATAAAATAATACAGAGCTAACTAGCTATGATTTGTTTTAATACTTCTGTAAGATTTTTTCTTTCTCTAAAGAAAATGTACACGTTTCTGGTACAAAGCATGAGCTCCTAACATAGCAATCCTCCTGCAAATAACAGTTATCAACCCTGGAAAAATCCAAAAAATAACTAATAGAAGGATTGGGAGGATCTGGAGTGACCTAGAGGGTGCTGGGACTAAAAGCAACAATATTTTGAAGGGGAGTTGGAAACTTAGAGAAAGGGCCCTGCATAGAACGCATTTTTTTATATTTTTACAACTTTGCCATGTGGTCAGCAATAGTTGCAGTGGTGGCTAAAACTCTGGTTACAAAAAACTAATCTTTTTACCCAGAGGAATCAGAGAAAAGGGCTCTAGGGCAAGCAGGACCAGAGGGTGATATGGGAACTCCAGAATGGAGACAGGCAGAGAAGAAAATCACTGGCCAACCTGGAATCAGCTTGCACAGGAAAGAGATAAAGCAGCTGGGACTGAAGCTTACATAACTGAATTTAGAACCAAGCCACCGCCCACCACAGGTGTGAAGATCCACAATTTAGATGACTAAGACACAATCACTGGTTACATGGAGCTGAGAGTACATAGCAGTGATTACCAGTGGAGGCATTTTGAATATTTGTTATCACATTTTTTGTTGCTATAATAATTATAGGATGCCATTAGCTTTTTTTTTTTTTTTTTTTTTTTTTGAGACAGAGTCTTGCTCTGTCGCCCAGGCTGGAGTGCAATGGTGTGATCTCGGCTCACTGCAAACTCTGCCTCCCAGGCTTAAGCAATTCTCATGCCTCAGCCTCCCAAGTAGCTGGTGCTACTGGCATGTGCAACTGCACCTGGCTAATTTTTTTTTTCTTTTTGTATTTTTAGTAGAGACAGGGTTTCACCATGTTGGCCAGGCTGGCCTCAAACTTTTGGCCTCAAGTGATCCACTTGTCTTGGCCTCACAAAGTACTGGGATTACAGGCATGAGCCACTGCACTTAGCCTTAAGATGTCATTAGCATTTAATGGGCAGAAGCTCAGGATGTCAGACATTCTGCAGAACACAGGATACTTCCACACGTGAAGAATGTCCCATGTCACACTTAACTTACCAGTCTCTTACTAAGTATTCATGTGGTGAAAACCAAGGTTATCTGAGCCCAGAAATTAACCAATGAACACAAAGAACTTTCATGTAGTTTTAGTTTACAGCGAATTCTCCAAGAATACAACTACCATGAAAGTAAAGAAATAATTCTCTTTTCATCTGATTTCTTTTTAGAACTTACCAAGAGTTCTGCATGATTTCATAAACAAATGCCATAAACAGTAAGCCTGTTTTACAATATAAAACACACTTGTATTGTAGGTTTGCATACATAGCTGTCACATACTTAATGATTCTATTTATAGGAGCCAGTGTTTGAATATCCTTGTTGTCCTGACATATAATTATGTCCATATATTTACACATAGAATAAATATCATTTATTATTAATTCCTTTCCTTGTATTTCTTTATATATTATAGGTAACACATTTTCAAATTATGAATGTAGATGAACTTAATTTCAGTATAGTGGAAGGGGCATTAAAAGATAGATAGTTGGAACTGATGAGTAGAGATCCCCTAATCTAGTGGGAAGGCAAGTACACAGATGATTACAAAAGCCTGAAACACTTGCTGTAATAGAGGTGCACAGTGTGGAGAAGGTGTTTTCATTTTCTATTGCTGCCATAACAAACTACTGCTAACTTAGTAGCTTAAAACAACAGAAATGTGGCTAGGACTGGTGACTCACACCTGTAATCCCTCCAACTGGGAGGCCGAGGTGGGAGGAAGGCTTGAGCCCAGGAATTCAAGACCAGCCTGGGTAATAGCCAGGCATGGTAGTACATGTCTGTAGTCCCAGCTACTCAGGAGGCTGAGCTGGAGGATCACTTGAGCTGGGAGATCAAGGCTGCAGTGAACTGTGATCGTGCCACTGCACTCCAGCCTGGGCGACAGAGTGAGACCATGTCTCAAAAAAAAAAAAAAAAGAAAAGAAAAGAAAAAGAAAAAACAATATAAATTTCTACTTCTCTGGAGGCCAGAGTCTAAAATGGGTTTAACTGGACCAAAATCAAAGTGTTGGTGAACCCACACTTCCTCTGGAGTCTCTAGAGGAGAAGTCACTTCCTTGCCTTTTCCAGCTTCTAGCAGCTGCCTGTATTCCTTGGCTTGTGACTGCTTCTTCCATCTTCAAAGCACATCACTCCAATGTTTGCATCTGTCATTACATAGCCTTTTCCTCTAAAGTCATACATATCTCCCTCTGCTTCTTTTTTACAAGGCATTTGTGGTTACATTTAATGTCATTGGATAACTTAGAATAATCACCTCATCTTAAGAAGCTTAATTTAATCACATCAGCAAAGTCATTTCTGTCATATAAGGTAAGCTTAGCAGGTTCCAGGGATCAGGACTTGGACAACCTTGGGGGCACTAGTTAGCCTCCCATGGAGGGCTACATAATAAGGTCTGCCTAAGACAACCTACATAGTTAAGGCAAGCCTCACGCAGGATATAGTTACAGTAAAAGGGCTAACAAGCATTTATCTTGTAAATAATTAATAATGACAACATAGCAGAGGAGAGATTGGGTAGAGTTTAGAAGGGTTTTTCCAGACTGAGGAAAGCTGAGGGAAACATAGTGAGTCATAAGAAAGAATATTAGGTTTGGCCAGGTGTGGAGGCTCATGCCTGTAATCCCAGCACTTTGGGAGGCCGAGTCAGGTGGATCACCTGAGGTCAGGAGTTTGAGACCAGCCTGGCCAACATGGTGAAACCCCGTCTCTACTAAAAATATAAAAACTTAGCCAGGCATGGTGGTGGGTGCCTGTAATCCCAGCTTCTCGGGAAGCTGAGGCAGGAGAATTGCTTGAACCTGGGAGGTGGAGGCTGCAGTGAGCCGTGATCGTGCCAACGCACCGCAGCCTGGGCAACAAAAGTGAATCTCAAAAAAAAAAAAAAAAAAAATCAGGTTTGAAGGAAGAGTAGGAGCTTAGTGTTACTGCAACTTAAGACACAGTGGACAGTGAAATGAATCACGTGCAACCCTGTTTGGGATACAACACAAAAGGTAGTCTATTATTTTCCTGAAGAAAATGGTGAATTATTGAGGAATTCTAAGCAGGGCAGGAATAAAATCGTATTAGAAAGAGCACTTGGATGGGAGTGGAGCGAACTGAAGGGTCACTAAGACTGGAGGCTGCTAAGTAAACTGGACAGTAATGCAGGCTGGAGATAATGAGGAGCTGAAGAATATCCTCTAAGAATGTTTTCTTTTTTTTCTATTTCTATTTTCAAATAATCATCTTGTTTACCACCCTGTGTCTTTTAATGACAGCCACTAAATTGCAGAGCTGTAGTTTTTTTTAAACTGACTATCTCAGAATTTTAATATGCTGAGGGTCACACACCAGGAAACACCATCTCTGAAGATAGTCACAGAGCAGGAACACGCCACCTCTCAGAAACCTCTGGGAAAATACAAATAAATCTCGAAAAGATCCACGTTGCTGAACCTTTGCCCTACTTGATGGGAATCACCTTTGAGAAACTTTATTTTCAATCCCGAAAGCCCCAAAGAAGGGCTGTTTGCCACATCATTGTATTTCTTAATGTTGTGCTATTTTGCCTCTCAGAAAATTTTTCAAAGGAAAAGAGAATTTGTATTATAGTGTTTCCATTAACATCATCCCAAAATTAAAATGTGCTTCCATTTGAGAAATTCTCCAGAGGCTTCTCTTTCTATTCCCTTTGTGACAAAGTTAAGATTAAAAGTCAGAAAACTTGTCCTTGGAAGAAAAAAATGTTCAATTACTCAATATGACATTAAAAAGCATGTTTCTGAGTCTAAAACACAGTTCAGCTCTCAGAACCCCTTTTTGCATCTGTAAAGTTGGAAGAGTAGAAATGTCTTACATTCTCTCCAATTGATCTAGAATTCTACCAGTAGGCAGTAGTGATCATAATTTAACATTCTCAGATGTTCTTCATATCACTGGAATGTAAATTAATATAAACAGACATTATTTGCCTCACTAAACCCCCTTCCCTTCTTTCCCTTTTCTTCTTTCACTGTATAACCTTCCCCTCTAATTTACTTTTAGTCTAACATATTAAATAAGATTTACAGAAGAGGGAATTTAGGATAAGCAATGTTCACAACATCTTTTAATAATGTAAATCCTGCCATTGTTCAGATACTCATTTCGCCTAGTTCAATGAAAGGGAGGCAAGGAGGCAGCCACGGTGTCATAGGTCAGGGGTTCTCAAAGGGTAGTTCCTGTGACAGCAGCAATATGGCCTGGGAAGTTTATAGACATACAAATTCTTGGGTTCACCCCAGATTTACTGGAGCAGAAATTATGAGGGTGGGACCCATCTGGGTTTTTTTTTTTTGTTTTTTTTTTTTTGAGACGGAGTCTCACTCTGTTGCCCAGGCTGGAGTGCAGTGACGCAATCTCGGCTCATTGCAAGCTCTGCCTCCCGGGTTCACATCATTCTCCTACCTCAGCCTCCCAAGTAGCTGGGACTACAGGCACCCGCCACCACGCCCAGCTAATTTTTTGTATTTTTAGTAGAGACGGAGTTTCACCATGTTAGCCAGGATGGTCTCGATCTCCTGACCTCGTGATCCACCTGCCTCGGCCTTCCAAAGTGCTGGGATTACAGGCATAACCATCTGTGTTTTACATAGCCTTCCAGATGATATTGATACACCTTAAAGTTTCATAAGCAGTGCCATAGACACCCCAAGAAGCCTCAGATTACTATCTGCAAAAGGGGGATAATAATAGTAATGATAACTGCACAGGACTATTGTCATGCTTACAATGATAAAATTCTAGAAAGTACCTAACAAAGGTAATACAGGTGCTAAATACATTTTCATTCTGACCATAATAATCGCACATCTGCTGAATGTAAGGCACAACATTAGGTGCTGCAAAGGACAACGTTAATCAGACTTTTCCTTCAAAGAATCTTTGGTCTGGGCTGAGGTTGAGTGAGTAAGCAATTTGCTGCACTATGTTGGAAATTAGGAAATAAATGTCCTGTTAGGGTGCTCCAGAGAGACAAAATCAATAGGATATAGATAGATAGACAGACAGATGAGAGGGGGTTTATTAGGAGAATCAGCTCATGTAATTATGAAGGCTGAGAAGTCTCATGACAGGCACTCTGCAAGCTGGAGACCCTGGATGATAGCAGCATGGCTCGGTTCAAGTCCAAAAGCCTCAGAACCAGGCAACCTGATGGTGTAATTCTTAGTCTAAGATCTAAGGCCTGAGGACTGAGGTGACCACCACTAGTATTAGATCCTGGAGTCCCAAAGCCAAAGAGCCTGGAGTTATGATGTACAAGAACAGGAGAAGGAGAAGGTCCCAGCTCAAAGAGAGAGAGGAAGAAAAAAATGCTTTTCCCTCCTTTTTTGTTCTATCCAGGCCCCGAACTAATCGGATAGTGCCTATCAAACTGAGGGTGGATCTTTTTCATTAAGTTCATTGACTCACATGCCTGTCTGCTCTGGAAACACTCTCACAGACCCACCCAGAAGTAATGCTTTGCCAGTTCTCTAAGTATTCCTCAATCCAATCAAGTGGACATCTAAAATTAATCATCACATGCCCTGATGAAGGGGAAGATAAAGATCTGGCATGGGAGAAAACAAGGCTGCATCTGGTGGAGGCATTATTTGTTGGGTAGAGGAAGGCTTTGAAGGGTGGGTGGGATTTGAACCCATGAAGATGGAAATTAGGGCCTCCTAGACTTCTGAAGCGGATTGTACAAAGTTATGGAGGTTGAAGAATACAGAACACATACGGAGAATAATTTAGTCAATTAAAATGTGAGGAGCATACTTTGGACAAGTAGAGAATGAAGTTGCAAAGTTAGATTAATAACAGGTTATGCAAGGTACCAGGCTCAGGATTTTCGCCTTTGTTATTAACAGGAATCCATTAAAATTTTTTTTGGATAAGAGAGTGACATATATCAGAGAGTTTCTTGTGGCTTTAAAGTTGGGCATAGTGGCTCACACTTATAATCCCAGCACTTTGGGAGGCCAAGATGAGAGGACTGCTTGAGGCCAGGAGTTTGAGACCAGCCTGGGCAGCACAGTGAGACCCTGTGTCTGAAAAATTGCTGAGCATGGTGGTACGTTGTGCCTATAGTCCCAGCTTCTCGGGACTATAGAGAAACAGGAGCCTCGGGGGGTTTTTTGCACCTGGTAGACCCAGTAACTTTTGCAGTCCATATTTTTTGGGAGGTGGTTACCCAGAAATGACATCTTAGCAGTCTATTTCTTTGGCTATCTGGAGGGGTCACTTTGCTAAAGCAGTTACAGCATATTGGTAATATTTGATCCAAATAACCATAGATATTCTTGTCATATTGTCAATTAATAAAACTTTAGCACAAGTTCTACCTTGTAATTTTTAAGGTTGGTGTTTTCCCCCAAAGACCATAGTGAGATTTTAGTCATGGTGTCTCATGAATTCTGCTGCTGAATAGCTAGTTCTGGAAGCACAAAGAGGGTTGAGATGAAAAGTTAACCTCAATATAGGGGGAGAAGTTCCCCTCTCTGAACTATTTTTCCTTTAAAGTCCCTGTTTGTCAGGGAAACAGGCAGGAAATACTCAGTACTAAACTCACTTCTCTCAATAGTTTTCAGTGAGAGAAAGCAAAGCCTAAGGAATTATGAAATGAAAGGGGTTCAGTCATGAGGCATTTTAAGGTGTTCACTGAGGTGCGATTTACCACCAAAATGTAAGGAGTCAAGCTGGGACAAATAAGAGGCAAGGGGCCGGATGCGGGCTCACGCCTGTAATCCCAGCACTTTGGGAGGCCAAGGTGGGCGGATCACGAGGTCAGGAGATCGAGACCATCCTGGCCAACACGGTGAAACCCCGTCTGTACTAAAAAAAATACAATAAATGAGCCGGGCCTGGTGGCAGGCGCCTGTAGTCCCAGCTATTCGGGAGGCTGAGGCAGCAGAATGGCGTGAACCCGGGAGGCGGAGCTTGCAGTGAGCCGAAATCATGCCTCTGCACTCCAGCCTGGGCTACAGAGCTAGACTCCGTCTCAAATAAATAAATAAATAAATAAATAAAATTAAGAGGCAGTGGCAGGAAAGGCCTTAGTTCTAGGCAAGCAGCTTCTTCATTCTGCCTCTGCCACTGACTGGGTGAAAATAACTGTATTTGAGGCAGAGAAAATATTTTGCTCTTGACATTTTGAAACAATTTGCTGGTAGTTTCTTTTAATACCCCCACTCCCATTTTTTTCATGTCATCCGGCCTTATTTATTGGGCTTTTGTGGTCATGAATGAGCCAAATGATATGTTTATTACCTCTATTTTATCTGTAGTTTTTGTCCACACTTTCTGCTTCTGTTAATAGCTTTTGAATCTTAAGACATTCGTCTATATTACTCAGAATCAAATTTGAAACTTTTACTAACGTTGAATGTATTGTCTCCAATTAAATCTACAATGGGTATATAGCACGAATGAGAAACAAAATTTTGTTCTTTTAAGCCACTGATATATAGGGGTTTACTTGTTTATGTATTAAAAGCCTTTTCTAATTGATAGAGTATATTATTTCAACAGTTTAATGAAGACGGTTGTTCTCTAAGGAGAGTCCAAAGAAAACTAAAAAGCAGAGAGTATAAGAGATGTTTAAAGAACTTTAGTTTAGAACGATTCTTACTTTGCATCAGTTTCTCTAGAATTATCATCTAATGAGTTGTTTTCATATTTATGCATCGGGATTACATAGAAATATTGTTAAAAATTCAGATTTCCAACTGCAATTGCAGGTTTTGTGATTCAGGAGGTTTGAAATGGACCGCAGAAATGTCTACTTCAGCACATCTCCATACCTAGGATCCTAATGACAGTGACCCATGGGCCATGCTTAAGAAACACAACTTTAGTTTTTCGGTAATTATAAATTATTTAAGTTCATTTTATAAAGGTTACCCTACGGGAGATCTGGATGCATCGCGGCTGATGGGACACAACTTTCGGTTCCCATAATGATATAGTTTTCACTCTTTTAAGACAAAGACATTTATAACACACTTATGTGATTTCTGCCATCCAATATTGGTGGTCTCTGATGTTTATATGTGACCCAGACTGGCTGCAGTGATAACAGAAGTGAGATCCAGCAAATGCAATAATGCTCTCTATAGCCACTTAGCATGACTATTAAAGGAGAAGTAAAGAAGAACCCCTTAACCAATTGAAGTGACAGCAGAGTGAGCTTCAGATTATCAGAGTATAATTGCATAAACTGAAATTGAGCCAGTAAGTGAAGGTCAACAGTGAAGGAAGAAACAAAACACAGGCAGAAAGGAAGTGTTTGCATGAAATATGTAACTGATTCTTTTTGTATTTTCACTAAAAACATTCCTTTATCTTCCTCCCAAACAGATTATAACTCACCGGGAGGAACGTTATCAGGCGCCAAAAGCCTTTTAAAACAGAGAACTCTGCTCGTGGAGTCACATATTCTGTTTTATCTATACAAGGTAAGACACCCAAATCACACTTCAGAAGACGTGTGTTTTAGAGAATAGTTTTCTGATTTTGTAAAACCTTTTGTTTTACTGGCATGAAACAGTCTAACTCTTCAGAACTACTTTAGAGACAATGACACCACATGTGTTCCTTTATGTCCCTGGCACAGATGTGTTCTGTGTGGACTTTCCCTTTCTTTGTGAGGGGGAGTTTCTGCCTTGACTTAGAGGTGCTGGCAACTCTGATTATCATCTTCTGTGGGTCTGAGAGTGGTCTAACAAAGCAGAAGTGGAACCTTGAAAGAAAAGGGATAGAGTTGGACCAAAATTTTATACCTGAAAACATCATCTTCTAATTAGAGTGAGCAGTTCTTTTGATGGCACACCAAATTAAGATGATTCTGAAAGTCTTTAACTATCACTAGAGAACCTTCTCTTGTGGCTTAAAGACTAGCCAAGGTATGCTAGTGTGCTTTATCTAATTGAAGATTTTTTGCCTTGGGAAGTATTTGCCTATTGGTTTATTTCTGTATCTCTACATTTAAATTATGAACTCTTTGAGGACTGTAGTTTCATGCTCACTTTTGTGTTCTATTCTATGTCGTGTTAAGACTGTTTTGACTGAAACACATTGAAACTCATTTGAGATAATAAAAACAATTATTTTAATAACTCTAATTGAACCTGTAATCCCAGCTACTCCTTGGGGGACTTGAGCCAGCAAGTTCAAGGCTGCAGTGAGCTATGATTGCACCACTACACTCCAGCCTAGGTGACACAGCAGGAATCTGTCTCTTAAACACATACACACATACACACCCCAGTAAGAAAGAAAGGAGGAAAAAAAGAAAATTAAGAAAGGAAAGAAAAAATTCTAATTGATGAGGAAAATAAAATAATGGCTCACACAAGGATATACATTAAGGCTGTATTTAAGGGAAGGAAGTGAGGTGTAGCTGGGCCTCAAGAAGGATTAGAATTGAATGCCAAGAATTGAAATCACTCTTTCCATATTTCTGTAACCCCATTTCCTTTCGTACTTTTCCACTCTCTAAGGATCAGCTTCATTTTCCCTTTCTTCACAGCATCCTGTTGATTGTTCATGTTGCAAACACCCAGCTTGCCCCAATTCAACAAGACCTTCCAGATTCAATATTAAATACTGATCAGTGACTTTAAATTGCTGAGAGAGTCAGTCTGATTTGTTCCATGCCTCTCTGTTTGTGGAGAGTCCTATCATTAGTTTGTATGTGGTTGCTCCCTTCAGGTCAATTGTAATGGCATAGTACATTGCTCACTGGCAAATTGGCAAAGGTTGTGTGACTGATCAGATTTTCTCATAAAGAAGCATAGATAACGTGGGACCCTCAAAAATGTCTAGTACTTATCTTCAATACCTATGGGCAAACAAAAGTATGTGTTGCATAAATGAACAAATAAAGGAGACAGACATTGTAGGTACCAGGCCCAACAACAATTTTCCCTTCTTTCTCCCTAAAATAATCTGGATTTGGTTCAGATATTAGGTGGAGTTAGGCTCAGGGAAAAAGGACCCCAGTCCAATGGGTGCTGGAGATAATTCATTCTGGCTTGCATGAGCCCATTGTGCATCTCTCTTCCCAACTCTGCTTCAGCAAAGTCATGCTGGTAGCTTGAAATCAGCCAGGATGGAAGTGTTTGCACTACAGAAATCAGCCAATACTACGATCGAAGAGTGTCCTTTTTTCCCCCTTTAGAGAACAGATTATTGCACATTTACCACATACCACTGGCCCACTCCTAAATTCATGATTAGTCGATGCCAATAATGGAAATCCCAAGTCTCCTTTGTCAGGAATTGGATAAGGAGTGAACCAGTGGCTCGGTTCTACCACTGTTACCTGGGACTTTCTGGAATTTTCTTCCCAAATAAAAATGGAGACACACAGATTTCTTATCTTGGAATATTGTCTTTTAAGAGTGTGATACTTGTAGTCAGTTTGCAGTCAGGAGAGGCAAGCTTAAAAATAAAAACTAACAGGCTTGAAATAAATGAAAGAAAATATCAAAGAAACCTGATTCCTTGATGACACCATTGAATTACTGCACCAAACAAGGAACTTCCCTGCCCCAGGGTATCTTGTTATGAGTCAACAAATGACCCTCCCTTAAGGCACTTTCAGGAGAATAATATGTAACTTGCAGTCAAAAGATTCTGATACAACTGATGATGGATGAATGGATGGATGAAAGGACAAATGGATGAATGAATGAATAAATAAATGAGGTCATTTATTTAGGTGTGTACTGGGCAAAGAATCCCTGAGACAACTACAAGTATGCACAGGTATGCAACACATGTCCCTCTGGATTTCTCTGTTATATTTTTAGTATTGTCAATATTATAAGCTTTCCTCATTGTTTTAAATCATGGATGAACAGAGACCTTCCTACTAAAGAAAAAGCATGCACACTGCTCTTTTATAAGGCTATATACATTTAGGAACATTATCAACGAAGAACATGTTGTTTTCTGTCACTCAATACCCACTAGAAAATATTCTTTTTTAGTTTGTTTTTTTTTTTTTTTTTTTGAGACAGAGTCTCACTCTGTCACAGTGGCGTGATCTCGGCTCACTGCAACCTCCGCCTTCCGGGTTCAAGCAATTCTCCTGCCTCAGCCTCCTGA
The DNA here is from genome assembly GCF_028858775.2 of Pan troglodytes. Lineage (NCBI taxonomy): Eukaryota > Metazoa > Chordata > Mammalia > Primates > Hominidae > Pan > Pan troglodytes. The sequence goes on along the minus strand of NC_072409.2, from coordinate 69,466,698 downwards.
GTAGCTGGGACTACAGGCACACACCACCGTGCCAAGCTAATTTTTGTATTTTTAGTAGAGACGGGGTTTCACCACGTTGGTCAGGCTGATCTCGAACTCCTGACCTCGTGATCTGCCCACCTTGGCCTCCCAACGTGTTGAGATTACAGGCGTGGCCACCGCACCCGGCCTATTCTAACTTTTAAGTAAAAAGATATAAAATGTATGAGATCATTAATTTTCTATATTAGCAATTTAAATTCTATGGGACAATTTATGTGTGTGCATGTATGTGCATGCATGTTTGTTAAGGATGACAATGTTATTTCATTTTATATCCATTACACAATTTCATGTTATTATAATGCTCAAGATAGAAATGAACGTTAAATGCATTGAGGATGCTTCATAGTATAATTTTTATTTTGACTTTTTTCTTCCTATATTTTGAGTCTAGGAGATTGGCTCAGGCAGCGCATCTTTGCGACTGGTAAGAGAGTTCACCTGCAAAGGAATCATTGTTTTCATCCTATATTCATGTCAATAAATCCAACTTCTCTACAGAAACTCTACTGAGTTGTGATTCCAGAGAAGAGGAAAGGTATTCCAATATATACTTGACCATGAATGCTATCTAAGAGGTGTCTAATGAAAGAAAATACATCAAAGCTGGCCACTTTATTCTTCTAGAAAACAAAACCAAAAAAAGTCAGGTAGCTGAGGTGAAAGCCTCTTTTACCAAGAGCTAGAAGGGTAAGTCCCCTATTACCCTTCTGAGGACTAGCTATATGCATAACAATAGCAAAAATGTTGTTCTGGATGTTGCTTCTTTCAGTTTCTATTAACATTGTAATAGTGCCTGCTTCCATTATACATTTCCTTGTGTATTTCAATCAAAATGTCACTTAGCTGCTGTTCCTAGAGTGCACTTAATATTTTCATTAAAACCAATAGAACCAAGAAATGACAAGGGTGCAGGTGGGTGCAAGCAATTAAACTCCTCCTCTATGTATTGTGAAATAGCAGTTGGGGAAAGAAAGAAGCCCCATTGAACACCTGTCCCTTCTCCTGTGAATGGCAGCAAGCAGAAATCCACTTAGCTAGCTATTGTCTGCTTATTTTCCTGACAGATCATGTGAAGAAGCAGGCAGTTATGGGGCCGTAATTCAGAATTAATTTTCCCTTCACTGAAGTGCTGTGGACACTGAGTGCAGTAATGGTGCCTGATCAGGATTCAGGGGGGTAAACAAGACAATTTGAGATGATGGGCAGGAGATAAAAGCCCTTGTAAGGGGCTGCTCCTCTTTCCAGTCTGATCTGTGGTTTTTGCTGGCACCTTTTATTATTATTATTTTTTAAAATCTGCCTCAATGAAAGTCTGAAGAGTTAATCATTAAACCATTTGTCTGGTGTGTGTGTGTGTGTGTGTATGTGTGTGTGTTGAAAGATAAGACAAAAGAAAGAAAACTCTAAGTGTTGCTCTCCATCTTTTCCCACCTTATTAAAAATGTTAGTGGCTGCAAAAGACAGCTGTTAAGCCACACATTGAGATTGTTTACGGAGCTTCCTCCTGTGAGCTTCTACCTCAACTGAAAAAATTACCACATTTCCTCTAATGAACTGAGACCTTTTGCCAACCCACTATTATTGCTTATTCCACTCTGATAGGAAACACCCACCACTAACATGCACAACAAAAATTTGTTCTCACCAGATGGAATTAAAATTCTCTCCTGCTCTTATTCTTTCTCCCTCTCTCCTGTTCCCTCCCTCCTTCTTTTCTCCATTCTCCCTCTCTCCTGTTCCCTCCCTCCTTCTTTTCTCCATTCTCCCTCTCCCTCACTTTCTCTCCTCGTTTTTCTAACTCCCTGTTTCTAAATACTAGCCACCCAAGTCATTTCACAGACCAGCTGAAAGAAGCCTCCCTGGGGATGAGCTAACGAGGAGGATTAGATACAACTGTTCTCTGGCCAGGTGTCAAGACCCTGTTGGCAGAGGAGCGGCAGAGAGATCTTGTGAATTATCTCCCAGTCACTGATGCAAACGACTCAGAATAAATCAGGATTGAAGATTGATTTCTACAAAATTGCTTTATTACTCAGGTAAAATTTATTGATCTGTTATAGAAAGAAAAAAAACATAATCGAAAGAGGATAGTCCATGCCTAAATAGCAAACATAAAACCTCCCATAAATCCTTTCATTTCAGATATTTGATATTTAGTGCAGAATATCTTCTTGGGGAAGTTCATCTTTGTGTAAATTATGTTGTCTGGGAGGAAACTTACAGAACCCAGGCATCTTAAAACCCATGAGTGAGTTATTAAAATATACACTGATAAGTATGGTGACCCTAATTTCCAAGCCCTAAATCAGGACACATAGTCACGAAACAGTTTTTCCCCCTCTCTTCTTTAAAAAATTATTCTGGTAATAGTTTTGCCCATGAAAACATTAAATCAGAATAAAATCACTTAAAGTTATGTCTATCCAGAATATCTGAGTTGTAGACTTTCTATTCATAGTTGCCACTCTACTCATCTCACAATCTTCTCAACACTATTTTTTCATACTCACTCATTTAATAAGCATCTCATTCATTCATTCATTCATTCATCCCCTCAGCCTTCAATACATGACTACCCTATACATGGGCCTATGTTGCTACACTACCACTTTTATACCCTACAAATCCCCAAATATTTTTAAAACTTAATTCTGTATATGAATACAGCAGAGCAAAGTTGATGAGTTCTGCACCTGTGCATATCATAAATTCTTCTTCTTGGAACCACCCAGTGGGTTTTTCTTGCCCACTACCCAGATAGGGCCCATTTATCAGGGCAGGAGAATTGCAATAGAGAAAGACTTTTACATATGTAGAACCAGCTAAATGCAAGACTGGAGTTTTATTATTACTCAAATCAGTCTCTCTGAAAATTCAAAAATTTGAGAGCTAGGGTTTTTCAAAGATAGTTTGGGGGAAGAGGAGGGCATAGTTAGGCAATGTGTGCTTGCTGCTGATTGGCTGGGGGTGCAATCATAGGGGAGTGGGAAATGATCCTCATGCATGCTGAGTCACTTCTTGGGGCGGGGGGCCACGGGAGCAGTGTGGAGGTGGAACCATTGGTCATCAGACATGCAAAAAACCTGAAAAGATATATTGAATGGCCAATCTTAGGTTCTACAATAGCGATGCTATCTGCAGGAGTAATTGAGGAAGTTGCATACCTTGCAACCTCTGGAATAATGGCTAGTAATACTTTATGTCTACACCTTAGCCAAATTCACATCTTAGCAAATTCAGGGTGAATTTGGCTGAGGTGTAGATATAAACTATTCTCATTCTCCTAGTCTGGTGGCCTTTCATTAGCTTTACAAAGGCAGTTGAGTTTTGGGTAAGGGCTATTATCACTATGATATTATTTAATATCATTTAAACTATAAACTAAATGTCTCCCAAAGTTAGCTTCGTCCAAGTCCAGGAATAATTAAGAGCAACTTAAAGGCTAAAGACAAGATGTGGGTTGGCCAGATCAGATCGCCCCCACTGTCATAATTTTCTGTTATAATTTTGGCAAAAGTGGTTTCATTCTTTGTGGTGTTCCTTGCACAGCCATCCATGGGGATGAACAATAGGTAGTGGATAGACGCAGCTCTTCTTAACTGAATTACTCTAGAATTCCTATTCTACAGTTGGAACTTTATTTTCTAGTCCCCAAATTAGTCATTGTTTCCCTTCTCCCATATCAAAATAGACCTATGTAGATTGGTGTTCAAAATATATAGATTATGTCAGTATTTAGGAATATTATATTAGGCTATCTATAGGGTTTTTTAATTTTTAATTCTTAATTTCAATATGTTTTTGGGGAACACATGGTGTTTGGTTACACGTTTAAGTTCTTTAGTGGTGATTTCTGAGATTTTAGTGCACCCATCACCTGAGCAGTGTACACTGTACACAGTGAATAGTATTTTATCCCCCACCCTGCTCTCACCCTTTTCCCCAAGTTCCTAAAGTCCATTGTATCATTCTTATGCCTTTGTGTTCTCATAGCTTAGCTCCTGCTTATGAGTAAGAACATATGATATTTGGTTTTCTATTCCTGAATTACTTCACTTACAATAATGGTCACCAATTGCATCCAAGTTGCTGTGAATGCCATTATTTTGTTCCTTTTTATCACCGAGTAGTATTCCATGGTGTGTGTGTATGTATGTATATATATATATATATCACATTTGCTTTATCCACTCATTGACTGATGGACATATGGGCTGTTTGCATATTTTGGCAGTTGTAAATTTTGCTGTTATAAACAGGTGTGTGCAAGTATAATTTTCATATAATGACTTGTTTTCCTCTGGGTAGATACCCAGTAGTGAAATTGTGCTGGATCAAATAAAAATCCACTTTTCATTCTTTGAGGAATCGCCACACTTTTTTCCATAGCGGTTGTAATATGTTTTTAAAAATGTACTCGTATAAGTACAAACAGTCCCTGACTTACAATGGTTCAAATTATGACTTTTTCAACTTTATGATGGTGTAAAGGCAATAGGCATTCATTAATAAGCATACTTTGAATTTTGAATTTTGATCTCTCAGGCTAGAGATATGCGATACAATACTCTCTCATAATGCTGAACAGCGGCAAAGAGACACAGCTTCCAGACATGTGATCACCAAGGGAAACTGATACTCAACAGTGTACTGTGCTGCCAGATGATTTTGTCCAATTGTAGGCTAATTTAAGTGTTCTAAGCACATTTAAGGTAGGTCAGTAGGTTAGGTTTTTTATTGTTTGTTTGTTTGTTTGTTGAGACAGGGTCACACTCCATTGTCCAGGCTGGAGTCCAGTGGCACAATCACAGCTCCCTGCAGGCTTGATCTTCTGGTCTCAAGTGATTTTCCCACCTCAGCCTCCCAAGCAGCTGGGACTATAGGCACATGCCACCATACCCAGCTAATTTTTATATTTTTTTGTAGAGATGGGGTTGCCCAGACTGGTCTCAAACTCCAGAGTCCAAGCCATCTGCCCACCTCAGCCTCCCAAAGTGCTGGGATTACAGGTGTGAGCCACCACACCCAGTGAGGTTAGGTATATTTAATGCATTTTTGACTTACGATATTTTCAATTTACTGTAGGTTTATCAGGATGTAGCCCCATCCTAAGTCAAGGAGCATATGTATAATGTATCTCAGACTTATCAAAGCATTCTTCAATTAGTAGGAGAAATTTTGCATATCAACTAACAGTACTATGAACATTAATGAACATTGTTGAGTCTGCCCTGCAGACTCTGGCTGAGTGACGGGTGAGAGGAGTACTCAGACACAGGTATCCAGTGAAAGAGTGGGCTAGGGGACTGTTGGCACTAGGGGCTGAAGAGAGTTAGCAGCCCCCCTAAGCCGGCAACGCTCCCATTTATTTAGTACAGATTTAATGACAAAGGCATGGTGCAAACACAATTTGTGGGTAATAAACATTGTCAACCCCCCAAGCAGAGAGCAGTCCCATGAGCGAATGATCAAAGGTTGGTTTCTGGAGACAGGAGTAAACAAATTTATCTAGATAAGTTCCTTTACATTCTCTTGTTATCTGCCCTTTGCTCTTAGGCTCCAGATAAGAGAATTTGGCTGCCTTCAGCCAAATTTTCTTTCAAAGCTTTTGCAAAACTTCCTGGCCTTCCAAGAAGGTTTGCTTCTTTCCCTATAATTTATCCCACCACCCTGACCAATCTCCTACAGAACATCACACATTTTTAGCAGTTGGCAATAAAATAGCAGATGCACGATAATGGCTAGTCCAGGGAATGTTTGGGTACTGTTTGCTTCTTAGATGCAAGAAGCTTTAACTTTGGAAAGAATGAGGAAGTAGATCCATGAGTCAGTTACCCTCAAGCCTGACATGTTTTAGGATATCATTATCAAATACAAATATGTAAGCAGCTAATTTTATGTGTCATCAAACTTTGATGATATGCATATATTATAGCAATACTGCATAGTCAGTGGGGTATAGTATATGGCAAACATCACAATAATAGAGATTTTATACCCATACCCCATCAACAACCACCACCCACCACTGATTTATTGATAAAAACGCACTCACCCCTTCATGCTTGCTGATGTATGAATGATATGATAAAAGATAAAATGAATCAAAATGTCTCTACATAATTGTGATTACTTGTGATGTTACTTTTATACGCATCATGAGAATCTTAATATGATAGGTAAATAAAATGTGACATATCCAAATTAGAAGGAAATATAGTGTAAGGCATATTTTAAAAAGCAGTATCTGTTCCTCATTATTTTTGTTACTTAAAAAATATACATTGAAGAAAATTCCTAATTGTAGGAAAATAAATTTTACACTTTTACATAAAATTTATGGTAACATTCATTCACTATTATGTAACATTGTCTATTGGTTTATCACATCACTTTAAAATGTAGTATATAAATGTATTATTATAGAACTCGAAAATTTCTACTATCTGAAATTTTATCTAAAAATGGTAGATGAGAAGACTATACATGGTGAAATACTCATCGATTAATCATATTTTAAGAAAAATTGCTAAAACATAAATGATGTATTTTATGTTACCAGAATACTTTTACAGCTTCCTAAAATTAGTGATGATAGAAAACTATCAACTTCTTCAATATGTCCTTCTAAGCATCAGCATAGATTTTGGTAAAGAAGAAATAATAGGTTACATATCTTAAGACAATCTACCTTAATATGGAGATGAATCTTAACTTTAATTACATCTTTGTTTATAATATTTGTATGGAGGGTGAGTTTTCATGGGCAAAATAAAAACATTCTATGTTAAAATCACTTCAGTTTTTCTTAATGATCAAATATAATGTCCATGAATATTTAAATTTGTGTTAATCATACGAAATAACTTTGCTTCCAGTTCTGAGGCCATATGTCTGTTTCAAAATAAAGATATCCAAAAACAAAATATCATGCAATAATTGTATCTGATGAACATAGGAAAGATAGTAAAAGAATAGCAGAATGTTGCCCAAAACTCATCATTCTAAGTGCAGTTATAGAACAGATATTAATTTGTTTTCCGTGTGTGTGTGTGTGTGTGTGTGTGTGTGTGTGTGTTCATTTATCTGAGGGTGACTGTCTTAGTCCATTTTGGGCTACCGTAACAAAATATTATAGATTTGGTAGCTTGTAAATAACAGAAATTTATTTCCCACAGTTCTGGAAGCTGGGAAGTCTAAGATCAAAGCAGAATTGGTGTCTGGTGAAGGGCCCACTTTCTCGCAGAAGGCAACTTTTGCTGTGTCCTCATCTGGTGGAAGAGAGAGGTCTTTGTGGGGCCTCTTTTATAAGGGCACTAATCCCTTACAATCCTCATGACCCAGTCATCTCCCAAAGGCCCCACCTCCTATTACCGTCATCTTGGGAGTTAGGATTTCAACATATACATTTTGCAGGAAACAAATATTCAGACTGTAGCATTCCAAGCTTGGTCCCCCCAGATTCACATCCTCCCACGCAAAATACTTCCATTCCATCCCAATAGCCTCAAAAGTTCTAAGTAGTTTCAGCATCAACTCAAAAGTCTAAAGTCTCATTTAAATATCATGTAAAGAAGATATGAGTGAGACTCAAAATAGGATTCACCTTGAGGTAAACTGCTGTCCAGCTGTGAACCTGTGAAACACAATTCCAGCACCCTCTAATTCATAGAAACCTCCAGGAGAATGGGATTGATTCTCACTTCCATGTTTTCTTCACAGAGTTAGCAAGTTGCACAGGCAAATCAAAGTTGATCCAAAAGCATTTGGTTTATTTGTACCATTCAAAAATGTGCCAGTGGGAGAAAAACAAAACATGCCAAAATATGCCTGTAAGCTTGCAGATTACTGTTTTCTCTTTTACCCCTAATATGCATTTACAATCATGATCGTGGAATTTTGATTACTGTCTTCTCCTCAAACACTTCTGACTTGCCTGCCCAGTCCCCTTTCTCATGGCCCCAAGAATTGTCTCTTCCCCTTTCTCATTTCTGGATCAACTGTCTTTCTCACCAGTGATTTTTCTTCTCATTGACCATGACATATTTGTCTAAATCTATTGATTTGATGAAGCCTACTTCTACCAGTAAAATATAACATACAAAATACCTTCAAATGAATGATCAAATGCAGAAACTTTTACTATAAAGGCCATTTGCTATATATTTACATATATATAATATATTTCCAATTTGTTGCATTAAGATATGGAAAACATTAATTACATACACAAATTAAATATATAAATTATATACATAATACATAATCACATACATAAATTAACAATTTTTCCATATTTTAATGCAATAAATTCAAGCTAGCTTTATGGCGAGTCCTCTGATGTATAGCCTTTATCTTTTCTTTTGCCTGAGGTGAAGCCTCCCATCGAGAAGCCCTTCCCATTTACAAAAATTTGATGTCACACTTCCCATGGTTTCAGTCTCACATATGAGTACTTAACCAGGTGTATTATTCAGAGTTGCAAAGGTATTCATCTGAAAGAAAAATAAAACTACCTAATGCAATTACTATATATGTTATATATAATAATATAATAATTATTTTAAAAGTAGAGGAAAGGAATTGAAACAGTGTGGGAGGTAGTAAAAGTAAGTCTAATTGCTCATCTTTTATAGTACAATTCAAAGAAAAATTATAAATTTATACATCAAATAATAGGGCTACATGTAAGCCTGTTTTTTACAAGTGTGGTGATAACCACCAGATCAATAAAGATAGTTAAAACAGTTAAAGTTTCAAAATAGGAATGGGCATGAGAGTGGGAAAGTGAGATGGGGAGATAATTAGTTTACATTTTACACCCTTCTGTACTATTTGAACTCAAGAAAAAAAAAAGTACATATAATTATTTTATTTTATGATACCCCCCAAAATTAAAGAAATGTGTACTCCCTGTAACTAAACTTTGTATTACCTGAAAATAAATGTGCACTTACTTGTCAAGTTCATGCTGACTTCATTAATGATGTAAAGTCTGTCGTTGAATTTGCCTTCACTCTCACCAAATTGGTGGAAGGTCACCAAATCTGTCGTTTCTGATACACAGAGGAAAGATGAACCTTTCCACCAGCTTGTCTTGAATATACTTCCCTACCTGGCTTTTGAGGAGAATGCAGAACACACAAGGCCGTATCAGCAGCTGTGGGACAGTGGGAAGACAAAAATTACAGATTCAGGTCTTGAACTCAAGCTCTGGCTCTGCTGTGTGATCCTCAGTGGGTCACTTAATTTCTCCTGGCTTCAGTTTCTTTTGTGTAAAGCCAGAATAATATCACTCCAAGTTGTTGAGGGGATTAATGGAGGTAATAAGTAGGAGGGCATTTTCTTATTGTACATAATGAAATGCTGTTAAATATAGTGGCTCACATGTCATTTGTTTTCTTTGTAACCTGCCTCTTGGCAATCACTGCAGCTATTTGTTGGTGCCTCTGACCTCTTCCTTTTCCAATATCAGCCTAACAAGCAGTTTTCTCAGCTTAACTATAGCACAGTTATTCTTTTTGTTTCCAGCATAGTGTAAGAGAAATGACTGCTTTTCTAACACACCCCGGTTCACCTGGGTACGGAGATAAAATTTCTTTATTATGTTACATTTTCAATCTAAATGATTTACATTTGCCTGGATGAAACATGGCTATAAGAACATGATAGGTTAATTCCTTCTCCCTCATAAAGAAAGTTGAACACTGCTTTGAATTATTGACCGAGAATGGCTTTTAAGGGTCATCTAAATAGTAAGTTGTGAATTGTAGCCTCCTTGTCTGAACCCAAAGGCTGGCTGTCTTCTTAAAAGTGGTTAAGTGGAAGTTATTGATGAGAGCTCTAGTGAGATTTGGCATTAGGCTTTAATTATACCTTGAAAGGCAAAGAAAATGGAAAATGAAGCCTAATTCAATTGAACAGTTGATCACTAGGCAATAATCAAAACAAAAAATATTTTATCCAAGTGCAGCCCACATGGAAGATTGGTATCAGTAATTAGATTTATGCTGCTCTTAAGATTTTTTGGACCAAGAGAGGGATGTTTTATTTAACCTATTTGAAAATCTGTATGCATGAACATATAAACCTGGGATGTCCTTAAAATGCAAGAATGGAACTAAAGATACTCATTATTTTAAGGATACTCATTATTTTAAGTCTCCTAAGCACATTAATCTTGAGTTCCTGGTCAGTACCATCCATGTTAGAAATAGTCAAGGTGCAGAGCAGAGAGGCATTACCAAATAAAGACTCATATTTTGGAAATAACTCATATTAAAAATTTAGAATATGATTACAATTACTGAACACACTAAAGGTATATTAAAATGTACTTAACACATCAACATTTCTACAAAATTTTCTGGCAGTTTAGTTTGTGCATTTTATTCATTGGGAAACATAGGTGTGTGCAGTTTGTTTCTGGTCTCTGCCATTATCCAGTCAAATGGAGCTACTTAAATCAAATATAGCATTGTTCTAAGACATTCCAAAATTCAAGAAACTCTTTGCAAGACTGCCACAACTTTACCATGTTGAATCATGTGATATTGCTGATGTCCAAACACTTTTTTTTACCTAAAAATATGGTGGTGTCATATGGTTCAACCTATTAGAAACAGACAAATTATGATCAAGTTTCTCTAATTCTTGAATAGAGTTGGATAGAGTTAAAATCATGACCTCCATTGTTTAGGGAAACCCTATCTGGTTGAAAAACCTCAGTGGCACTTATCTTTGCCTATTAAAGATGAACATTAAAAACCTTCATTAATTCACATGACTCTTCTCCTCCTCCTGAAGCAATTTCAAATGAAAAAGCAGTGACACTAAAAGATGTTAACAGAGTTATCTCTGCAAATATAGGTTAATTTTTCCCATTTATAACTTGCCATATTTTCCAAATTTCCATGATAAACAAGTATTTTAAAATCATAAACATGTTTTTAAAAATTAAAGAAAGTTGAATTTTAAATATCACATTAAAATCTGAAATGAGCAAGTTGTATAATAAATAGGACTATTCCTTCGGAAAAATACCTATGAATAATTCTGAAGAGTGACTTGTTTATTACCACCATCACCCACACCCCCAATTTCTCTTCCTGTTGACAAGTAGTCAGGGTAGTTGACACTTCCAGTTTCACTTGAGCTGATTTGTGACACTTATTAGTCAACCAATTTAGGATCCCAACGTGCTTTGGTGGTCTAATGCCACCTCTGGTCACATATTAACCTCATTTTGGCTTAAATGCTCCATTTAAATGGGAAACCCTATCCAGCTGGCAGGGGAATAGCACTTGCTTTAAATTGGATATTATTTTGAATTACAGTCAACTCTGTAATTCAGTGTGATGTGGCTGCTAAAAAGCCAAGGATCTTAGACTGCATTAATAAAAGTGTAATTTCTGGTTTATGGGAAGTAATCATCTTTCTATATTCTGATCAAACCACATCTGGAGTATTACGTTCAATTACAGGTCAACATTTTAAGTACCATGGCAAATTAGAATATGACCCGAAGAGGAAAATTAGGATGGGAAAGGGTCTGAAAGCCACTGTCATTTTTAAGGAACAGGAAATGGACAGAGGACTAGGTGGTACAGAGGACATAATAGCTGGCTTCAGATATTTGAACTGGCTGAATGTAAATGAGAGATGGAATCCTGCATTGTTCAGAAGCAATTTGAATATGGGTTTTACATGAATGCAAGAGCATATTAAAATGGAGCATCTTTTATCCCTCATTTGACTGAGACCACAAAAGGCTGGGGACAAGCCATTAAGTAGCAAGTGTTTCAACAACCCAAAGTGAGGTGCCTGATCGTCTGAGCTCCATGTGCAAAAAAGGTGGCCAACACAGTTTAATAGGTTACTATTGTAGTATCCGAGAGTGAAAGTTGTTTGAGAGAGTTGTTGGAGAGCAATAGCATTGTCCCTACCCTGCAGGAAGGAGGACCAGGGGTCCCAACACTTCCCAGGAAGCAGAGTGAGACAGGTGGAAGCACTCAGAGAGCTTGATTTATGCCTCTGGAGTACATGGAGCACAGAGACTAAAGCGAGACCCACACCAGCAAAAGCCCAGAGGTGGAGGCTGTGGTTAGCTAGCAACGCTGACCTCGGACAATAGAACAAGGAGAGGAACTGCACCAGGAATGACCTGAAGCTGGCCTTCCATGTATGCTACATAAAGCTGCTCAACTGAGGTGGCAAGTAGAGGCTGAAAGACACCCTCTTCTCTGATCCACATGGATGGGGACACATCTACCCACTTGAATGGGGTGCATATTCACCGGGCATTTTTTTTTTTTTTTTGGTCAGGTACCATGGTAGTTACTAGGAATAAACTCCTGAGCAAAACAGATGCAAACCTTGCTATTACAGAGCCTACAGTACAGCTGAAAACACAGACATCAAACAAGGAATTATAAGTGTCATGAGGATAACAACAGTAACAAGGGATTATAATAACACCAGACATCACCTAAAAACTGCTGTGTTCCAAACCTATAACAATACTGGGTGCAGATACGATAAGCAAGAACCCAAAATGAGAGAGAGGTTGATGAGCTGTCCTCCTAGGTACTAGCCTGTTTGGACCAGTTTGGCCAACCTATGAAGAAGCAATACAGCATTAGTGTTAAAAGTTTATAAAGTGAGGCTCACTCCATTACCAGATGTCTGTATTTTATTTTATCAAGGTAAGTGTAGGGAGGCATTGCAACATTTAACAAGAGATCTGAGAAGCATTCTGTTCCTCTCCTAGAACGTTTATTGCTGCAAATGCTCATCATTCTTATAGAGAGGTGAATGAAGACAGAGGAACAAAGACCTTTGCTATATGTGGGTTGTATTATATTAGTCAACTTGGGCTGCTATAACAAAATACCACAGACGGATGGCTTAAAGACATTCGTTTTCTCACAGTCCTGGAAGCTGAAAGTGCAAGATGAAGGGGCCAACATGGTCAATTGCTGGTGAGGACTCTTTTCCCGCCTTACAGATGGCTGCCTTCTTGCTGTGTTCTTACAGAGTGGAGAGAGAGAGAGAGAGATCTCTATTTTGGTATCTCTTCCTTTTCTTCTAAGGGCACCAGCCCTGTTAGGCTAGGGCCTCACCCTTGTGACCTCATTTAACCTTTATCACCTCCTCACAGGTCCTATTTCCAAATATAGTCACACTGGTGGTTAGGGCTTCAATATATAAAATTTGGGGAGAGACAGTTCAATTTATAGAATGCATTTTTAGAAAGACCAAAAAGACCTGGCTAGAATTTTCTGACAATGAGTCCAGATAAGCAAACATTAATCAAAACTAAAACAAACAAGTGTCCTTGCCTTGCCCTGAGATATAGAGTGGGGCTGGAAAGCTGCTCTAGTAATCTTTTGTGACAGCAAAATAGAAGCCTTTGAGACCAAATTCAAACATTTGAACAAATGCTCCAGCTTTCACAATGACTTTTTGATGAGAGTATGAGGTGGAAGGAGAAGCTGGGCATAGTATCTCCTGAGAAACTCTTTTTCCAGTCCATACTGGTGGAGACTTACCAGATCTCATTGCAAAGGCCTGGTATACACGGTCCACCTCTACCTCCTGCATTACTACTAGTGAACTGTGAGTAACAACAAACAGATTTTCTCTTTGAAAATAAGAGCAGAAGCTGAAGATATCCTCTTTTAAGCATGATCAGTGTGTGACAAAGCATTGCATTTCCCCATGAGGTTGAAGTCATTAATGAAAGTAGTGAACTGGATAATAGACACAATTTGTAGTAAGATGTGTCAACCTCTCCATAAGTGCTATAAAGCCACTCTGAGTGTTTTTGTGATTGGCCAAAGCTGGTATGTACGAGGTTGGTAATATACAAAGCCATGGAAAGACTAAGAAAGACTCAAAGACTGTGATGTTAGTAAATCTGCATGGGAATACAGCATTTGAATGTTAAATAAATAATTTGTCAAGCATGCTTTTTAAAAGGTTTCCTTAAAAAAAAATTACACATATAATACTACAACAATCAAAAGCAAAAAAAAAAATGCTTCCCATCTCAATCTCATAATTACAACAAATCAATTCAGTGTCTCCTTTTCTCCTTGTCCATTTGAACAAGGAAATGTCATATACATAGAATAGAAAAAGGATGTTTTGGGACCCACAAAGTAAAGAACATCTGTATACTGTAAAATAATGTAATAAGGAATTATGACATTGGAAACACAGAGCCAAAGCGGTAGTAGAGTGACTGTAGCTTAGTGGAACCATGTGGAAGACTGACTTTCACTGCTTTTAAACCTTAAGAAATTACTGCCAGGAAAGTGACTCTGTTCTCAGTCACTACTGTGTTGTGGCAGTGCATAAATATCGACTGGTGTGCCAGCTGGTTAGCCATATGTCCCTGGGTCACCACGATGCTTCTGCTCATTCAAAAGGACTTTACCAGGCTTCAGTTGACTCATGTTCCACAGTGACACCAAATGGTAACAAGAGAAACAACAGCAGCATCAATTGTGACCTTCTTCAGATGATTATATTTCTTGGTTTTATTTCCTCCATGAACTTATCACCAATGAGTATTATTCTCTGAACCAGATAAACATATTTGAAATTTTTGAAAGTAACTTACAGGTTGGGATTAAATACAGAAGAAAGATTTTCCTGGGAGAAAAATAATGGGGGAGAGGAGGAGGATAATAATGTTAAGTTGATTTCTTTGAATAAAACAGGGGAAGAAAAATATATAAAGGAGAAAAATAAAATGTGCACAAAGATCTCTGCCGTCATAACACTTGTTGACATTTTAACAATTAAGAATTTGACACATATATGATTGGAAGATTCAAACTCTACAGGAAACTAGAAAATGAAAATTAAGTGTCTCCTTTACCCTTCTGCTCTGCTAGTGCATTTAACCAAGGAAAATGGGAAAATTCTGCCACTGCATTTGAACAAGGAAAATGGGAAAATTCTAGGTCCTCCCAGAAGCAGACACTGAGCGGGAACTAGATGTGCAAAAAATTTATTAGGGGAAGTACTTGTGAAAGAAAATAGGAAGAGAGTTGAGAGAAGCTTGCAGAGTAGCCAAAACATGATGCAGTTCTGACCTGAGGGAAGGAGGTGTGGAAGGAAAGAGGCTAAGTTACAGCTTCTTAAACTTGTGTACAGTTTTAGGGAAATTAAAGCAAGACAATTTAGGAGTCCTAAATCCAAGATCACTTGTCCAAGAAGACGCCTGTCTCATGAGCAGGCCTGCCTTAATATCCCTGCTGGACTCAGTCACTAGCCAGGAGCAACCAGTGAGTGAGAAGCTTGGCCTTTAGCTCAATGCAGCAGTACGTTTTAAACTGCAGCATTTGGGGTTTCCAGTCAGTTATGCTATCTGCAGCCAAGACTTGAGGGTGTGCTTTCTCTTGGCCGTTCTTTTAAGCAATTTTTTGCCATTTCTCCCATAATTTTAAAAATAAATGTAGCTTCAATCAATCATCAATTTTTAATTATTTATAAAAATGACTCCAGTCTATAAACGGTTGTGCACCTTACTAACAATATAACATATCTTGCTATTTCCCTATGGCTTCACACAGAACTACCTACCTATTTTTATTATTTGCCTAGTATTGTATCTCATAGTTATAACATAATTTTTAACTAATTATGGACTGATAACACTTCTTTTTAACACATATTTTGCTACTAAAAACTTGTGTAATAAAAAATTCTCAAATTCCACAGTGATAATTTACAATTATATTGATAAGGTATAATGATGGGATCACTGAGTGCCACTTTTGCGTTCCTGCAGACTCTGAGAGAAAAATTAGCACGCAGGAGGTTTATTAAGGAAAGCTCTTAGAATTGGCACCCAAGGAGAGGGCGAAGGATCAGGCAGTAGGAGAAGGTGGCACAGTCTCAGTGACCCTGTGGGGACTCTAAACCTGGATGGTCCTTCAGAGATGTCCCAAGTTAAAGCAAGGGGGTCTTCATATGCCCCAGTTGACTAATCCTTGGATATGAGTTGCTGTGAAAAGAGGCTATGACCTTGAACTAGGCAACTCTCTTCAGTTGGGGAATTTTCTAAGTGTGCTGACGCCTGGGAGCTGTTGTCAGCTCTCCCAGCCCCTAGAGAAACAAATCCTTCTCCACTGAAGGGGGTTCTGGGCAGCATATCACAGACTCCATCATCCATACACCAGGTTTAAGTGTATGTGATTTTTTTTTAAAAAAGAAAAAAAAAACATCGCTCAATTCCCCTTCAGAAAATTCCAATTATAAAGGAATGCTTGCTTATTTCTCCAAATCTTTGGAAAATCAGCATATTATCATACTTTTATTAATAGTTTCACTGGTATAATAGATTAGAACTTGAATATCATTGCCATCTTTATTTGAAACTTTTAAAAAAATATGAATGATATTGAGCTTCTTCATATTAGACACTTATTTTTCCCTTTTCTGTAAACTGCCAGTTCAGATCATTTCTATAGTGTGTGTTAGTCTTTATCTAATGATTTGTAAAAATTCTATGTTAAACTAGCAAAACTGACTTTGCCACCATAAGTGTTGCAAATATGTTTCCCACTTTATTCGTGGTCTTTTTCACTATAATAAAAATCATAATTTCTATACGTAGCATGTACGACTTTTCTTCATGAATTCTATAATTTTGTGCCTTCCTCTCTGCAAGTTAATATTTACCCAAGCTTGTATCTAGAAATCTCATATTTCTTCTGCCTTTAAAACTTTTGTTATTGTAAAATAATGTATATAGAAAAAATATAAAAGGCATAATTGTGCAGTTTAATGAATTATCACTAAGGAAACATCCTACGTAACCAGATACAGGTCACTGAGAGCATTGTCAGCAACCCAGAAACCTTCTGTGTTTCTCTTTCTAATCATAGCCTCCTCTGAACCCCCAAACCATTACTTTGATTTTTATATTTATCCGCTTGTACCATTAATAAGTTTCATAAACCAAACATGGCCAAAATGGAACCCTTGTCCCATGTCCTCTTTCTGTCACCACAAGAAGACCCTGCTCCTTATCTGCTTTTTTCCCATCTTGGTAAATAACACACTGTCTATCATAACTCAAGTCATCCCTGATGGCTATCCTTCACTTACCCTGGTACCACTACCTGAAGACCATAGCCTAATTGGTATATTTCCATGACTAACTCCCTGCGTCAAGCCACCACATCTCTTTTCTGGAGAACATCAAAAGCTTCCTTACTTATCTCCCAGATTCTTTTATCTGCCTATCAGCCATTTTCAGTAGTGTGCTGGTAAATGTTTACTAGGGGAGGAAAACCTTGGCTTTCTAGCATTTGCCCATTTCTGCATTATAAATACTCCCAACATGGCTGATTTCAAGGATGTACATGTTAAGCAGAGGGCTTGCAAAATTCCTGTAAATTTAACAATAGACTCTTGGAGCCTATGAGTTAGCTCCAGCATACCACTGTCCGGCCTTCATATTATACTCAGAGGGATCTTTGCAAAATGTGAACTTGATCCCCTTCCATGTCTTTCTATGATACTTAGCATAAGGATTTGGGATAGGGATTTACTAATTTTTATTTCTACTTAAAAGCTTTTCTTCCATTTTATAATCCATATTAAAATAAATAAAATCTGGAAGAGAACCAAATTACAACTACAAATTATTTTTTACACATGTGTGTTCTCTTCAGATTTATTTTGAAATTAAATCATATTTATAATTTTTGTAATTCTATTTTACCAGATTTTATTCCTCACCAGAAAAAAAAGTATAGCAATACTTCCAGGTTCCTAAATTCTCCACATTGATTCTTCTCTTAATCAAATATTTTTATCTACACATTATAAATTCATAGATCATTTGTGGGTGATATATGGTATGTATACTATTTACTTACTCCCCTCTGTTCTCACCTATGTCTAAGAATCTTTCTGTCTCTTCCTTACATGAGGATAGCATGTGTAAGAAAATCTTGGGTTTGGTGGAGAGGTAGATGTTCTTGCTAGAGAAGAGAAGAATGCGTTCTAATAATCTTGTAGAATATATTTTCTTTGCAGTACAAAGATAACCAACAATTTTTCTGGGTTGTATTAACTATAGATCTTGCCTCTTCAATTCCAGAAATAGGCAGTATACAATTGGCAAAAGATCTCCTTGTTGTCTTTCAAGACAGAAACTATGCAGCAGGAACCATCAATGTGTCTGTCAGTTCAGTTCCATAGACCTAGTTAACAAGTGGACATCCCTACTGCAGTAGGACTGTTGCTCTTAATTACAGTAGTGTTGCAAATTTTCTTCTATTTTTCCCCCTGTGTTTTTAGGGGTGTTTTATTTAGAATTTTAGAGACTTTATATCAATGACTGCTAACCTGGTACTATTTTTCAATACACAATCTTAACCATCTTTGAATTCTGGTTGTCTAGTGGAGTACCTGAAACTTCAGCCCTAACCTCCAAACTTGCAGAGGATGACAATGCCCCTACAGTTCTAGGCCTGAGCAAATTGGGTAAAGTGTCCAAGTACTAGATAAAAGGCTAAAATTAGATGTGCTGATTGTTGGTCAGTTCAAACCAGAATCTTTGAGTTAGAGTCGAAAGTTAGGAGTTAGAAAGAGTAAAAACAAACTTTAAGATCATAGAGGCTGCTGAAAACTGGAAAGGAAACTGGATTTAAGAAAGACCAGGTTAGAAACAAGCAAGTTATGGGCAGTCTAGAATTATCATCATAAAAGTAATTAGAATTTCCTCATCTTAACTTCACTATTCAGTAGATGTCTGGTAAGTAGTATTTTCGGGTACAGAGTTGGAGAGAAATTCCTGGCCTATGGCAATGTTTTAGTATTTCAGCTCAAGTTTTTAAACAGCTGTGATGAATGTTCAAGTAGTTTATTAAGAAAGTCACCCCAAGAGGTATCAGTGAGGATATGGAGCAACATTATAGAGAAGCCAAAAAATAATAACTTTGGGTTATTTCCAGACCCAGCCTGATTCCACAAGAGATCTGAACATTCATGACATAACAGAGTTTGTCCTGTCTCAAAGCAAACAGATGGAATTTCAAAGCTGCCCTTAGTTAGTCATTGACTGAAGGCTGCCCCTGGAGGGTTATAAACTCCCCAACACTTGCAGCTCTGTCCGGGGGAAGCTGTCCCTGGGGTTCACAGATAACATTGGAACAAAGCTGCAGGTACAAGTACTGACAAGTAATATGCAGTCAAGGACTGGGGGACAAGTATGGAGAACTGCAGGCATCTACTCTACTTCTTAAATGTTGGTAATTGTTGAATGGATGATGGGTGACCAATCAGAAAAGCCTCAGGACTTCAAGCAATATGCAGTGTGGTTAGGAGGGAGCAGGCAAGGTTTGGACAGATAATAAAATAAAAAGTGAAAAAAAGGAGGTACAGAGATAAACCTTCTTTCTCAAAATTATGCCACATCATGTACAAATTTACTTATACCTTCATTGGAAACATCCAATATGGTGGTTTCTTTCCTAACTCAAAAACCTGTCCTTGGTTCTTAGAATTTCTTTAAAACATTGTTAATATTGTTATAAAGGGTTTCCTCAGGTGAAATCCATTTCCTCTGTGATTTTTCTCTTTTTTTTTTTTTTTTTTTTTTGTCTTTTCTTGCAAGCTACCCAATCAGAGTCCTTCCTACATAGACATTTTTTTTTCTCTCTGTTAGGGCCTTGCATCAGCAAATCCATGTAGGGTAGAATATAGAAAATTACTTTCATTCAATTATTCATTTGCTTACTCATTCATTCAGTGATAAATATGTATTGGGTCCATACTGTAAGACAGGAACTAGGAATGGAACGGTGAATGAGGCAGTTCTTTTCTCTCTAGCTTCCAGGGAAACACTTGTTTGTCATGACTTTCTTGGGAATGGGCAGAACTTCACAACCTCCTCAACAAGTTTATTTTGTGAATGTATTCAAAATAGTTTATTGAGCATGCACTAGGTGAAGACTATGATACATGTTATGATGAATAAAAATCAGTCCTTTGTGGACATGGCTCTTCAGATGTTTATAGCCAGTTTGTAATTAATGAAAGATCTCCTTGTTGTCTTTCAAGATGAAAACTATGCAGCAGGAGCCACGAATGTGTCTGTCAGTTCAGTTCCATAGACACGGTTACAAGTGGACATCCCTATTGCAGTAGGTTGACTCTCATTCTTAATTAGAATAGTTGGAAGTCTGGGAGTGGTGGGTAAGAAGATTATTAGGCAGCCTCAGCTCAGTCTCTGACTAATAGATCAATTGACAATAAAAGGAAATGGGGTGGCAGAATTGGTGTATTTTGACCATTTATTATATGTCAGGTTATGTTAAAAAAAAAAAAGAAAAACCTTTATGTGTGTTGTCATTTAATATTAAGAAATGTGAATTACATTATTTTTATCCACATTTAGTAAATAAGGGAACAAAAACTGAAAAGATGTTTTATTTGTCCAACTTTACAATGTAAGTGGCTAAAATAGTCTTCAAACTAGGATATTTGACCATAAGCTCATGTTCTTCTAATACATCATGCTGTAGGTATGAGCTCAGTGGAGTATTTTTTTAAAAAGTAAAAAAAAATTAAAAATAATACATCATGCTGGACACTGGAGAGTATCTGAAATGTTTCTTACCCTCCCACACTAGGAAAAAAAAATCTATTTAAGAACTCTCTAGAACTAATTGGGCTGAAATGTCATAGAAAGGAATTTATAAATTAGCTAATTATGAGATTGTAGCTGGACGGAAGGCCTGGGAGAAAGGAAAACAAATATCACCAAGAAAATAATTGAGGTATAAGGGAAAGGTCTTCAGTGCTTTCACTAGTGAATGAACACTCTGAATGAGCATCTGGACTTTTGAACACTTGGAACACAACCAAAGCCCTGAACTTTCCAAAGTTTGACCACAACTAATGATTAGTCGGCCTAATAAATATAAGGTTGGATTATCATGTCCCCACTATGTGTGGAAGAAAAATCAATAATATCAGCTTCATATTAAATAAAAATACTTTTGGTTCTCAAACACAGCCTAAGGGCAGATACATTTATGAACTAAAAGTATGATGAACTCGGTGTTGGTCAAGGGGTCATCAGACTCAAGATATTCCTGAAATACCACATTGTTTATCATTTCTTACTAAATATATTCTAGGTTATAGGTCATTTAAAAAGTATATCAGCAACAAACAATTTAGCAACCCGTCATGTAGAAACAGGTTAGAACCATGTGTCCTTTAAGTTTTCTGCTTAGCTGTTGAATTTCACATAGGCACTTTTGAGTTTATCAAACAGCATTACTGAGCGCCTAATATATGCTCATGTCTGTGCTAAATACTGTGAGAGACAGAACGATGTATTATCATTAGAAGATTATACTATAATTGAGGAGATCAGTGTAGTATCAAATATCCTAGATTTTTCCAAAACAGATCCAATTTCAAACATTTTATGCCATTGGTAAAAATGTGTCTTCCTTTTTGGTTCAGAATATATGGGCAACATGGAAATTATTTCTAGATATATGAATAAAATTCTGAGCAATCGATGTTAAATGACAAGTGGTCCTACCTGTTAAATACCTTTCAAATCCATCCATTTCCCTCCATCTTGATTGCCAGAATTCAGCCCTGGTCATCACCAATTGTTTTACCTGGATTGCAGTAATAGACATTTTTCTTATCTCCCCCCTCTTAAAAGACCTCAAAACCATTTTTTCTCCACCCTGCAGAAAGATTTTCTATGAATAATAAATCTTTGCCGAAAAGACTTTCCTTTGCCTTTAGGATAAAGTTTGAACTTCACAGCATATTTTACAAATTATTCAAGAGCCCTGTTGCTTGTCACCCTCTTTAGCCTTACCTAGTAGCAACCTACCTTGCTTAGTGTACCCTCTGGCCTTTCTGAGCTCTTTCAGCTCTTTCATTAATGTCTTTTATGTCGTATCTTAGTACTTTCTGTTACCTCTGACACTGTCACCCTCTCTCCCATTGCCCCAATACACATTTTTCAGATAACATAGACATTTTCTAGATAATTTCTACTCATCCTTCTAAACTCATCTTAAATGTTGTTTACTGGGGAAGGCCTTCTCTGTTTTCTCTACTAATGTGTTATATACATTAAACTACCATCAGTGTGCTTCCATAATACCTCCCTGCTGTCTCTCTGCCCTGCAATCATCATAGTTTATTTTTGTTATTTGTTAATACACTGTTTTCTCTCCACAGAGGTAAGAATCATAGCTATCTCATTCAACATAATAATAACAACACGGTTCATGAAACATTTTAGGAACTAATTCATTAAAGTGTTGATAAGGGTAGAGGATATTCAAAATACTAAAAGACTAGTATGGTATATTAGTCCATTCTCACATTGCTATAAAGAAAATAAATACCTGAGACTGAGGAATTTATAAATAAAAGATATTTAATTGATTCACATTTCTGTACAGCTACAGAGGCGTCAGGAAACTTACAATCATGGCAGAAGGGGAAGCAAACATGTCCTTCCTCATAAGGTGGCGAGAGAGAAGTGCAGAGCCAAGGGCGAAAAGCCCCCTATAAAACCATCAGATCTCATGAGGAGTCACTAACAAAAGGGCTGCTGGTCCCATGCAAGTCCAAAATCCAAAGGGGTAGCTATTAAATCTTAAAGCTCTAAAATGATTTCCTTTGACTCCATGTCTCACATCCAGGTCATGCTGATGCAAGAGGTAGGCTCCCACAGCCTTAGGCAGCTCTGCCCCTGTAGCTTTGCAGGGTACAGGCCCCCACCCCAGCTGCCTTTATGGGCTGGTATGGAGGGTCTGTGATTTTTCCAGGCACACAGTGCAAGCTGTCAGTTGATCTGTCTGGGGTCTGGAGGATGGTAGCCCTCTTCTCACAGCTCCACTAGGCAGTGCTGCAGTGGGGACTCTGTGTAGGTGCTCCAACTCCACATTTCCCTTCTGCATTGCCCTTGCAGAGATTCTTCATGAGAGCCTTGCCCCTGCAGCAAACCTCTGCCTGGACATCCAGGTGTTTCCATACATCCTCTGAAATCTTGGCAGAGGTTCCCAAACCTCAATTCTTGACTTCTGCTCACCTGCAGGACCAACACCATGTGGAAGCTGCCAAGGCTTGGAGCTTGCATCCTCTGAAGCAATGGCCCAAGCTGTCCCTTGGCCCCTTTTAGTCATAGCTGGAGTGCCTGGGGTGTAGGGCACCAAGTCCTGAGGCTGCACACAGGAGGTGGGCCCTGGACCTGGCCCATGAAACCATTTTTCCCTCCTAGACCTCCCGACCTATGATAATAGGGGCTGCTGAGAAGGTCTCTGACATGACCTGGAGACATTTTCCCCATTGTGTTGGTGTATTAGTCTGTTTTCAGGCTGCTGATAAAGACATACCTGAGACTGGGAAGAAAAAGAGGTTTAATTTGACTTACAGTTCTACAGGGCTGGCGAGGCCTCAGAATCATGGCGGGAGGCAAAACGCACTTCTTATATGGTGGCAGCAAGAGAAAATGAGGAAGAAGCAAAAACAGAAACTCCTGAAAAAACCCATCAGATCTTGTAAAACTTATTCACTATCACAAGAATAGCACAGAAAAGACTGGCCTCCATGATTTAATTACCTCCCTTTGGGTCCCTCCCACAACATATGGGAATTCTGGAAGATACAATTCAAGTTGAGATTTTGGTGGGGACACAGACAAACCATATCATTCGGTGATCAATATTTGGATCCATGTTACTTATGGAAATTTCTGCAGCTGGCTTGAATTTCTCCCCAGAAAATGGGATTTTCTTTTCTACCACTTTGTCAGGCTGCAAATTTTCCAAACTTTTATGCTTTGTCACCTCTTGAATGCTTTGCTGGTTAGAAATTTCTTCTACCAGATACCCTAAATTATCTCTCTCAAGTTCAAAGTTCCACAGATCTCCAGGGTGGGGGCACAATGCCACCAGTCTCTTTGCTAAAACATAGCAAGAATCACCTTTATTCCAGTTCCCAAGAAGTTATATCAGAGGAGTTTGAACCAGAGCAACTTCATCTTGAATAGGAGCTGGGTAAAATAAGGCTGAAACCTACTGGGCTGCAATTCCAGATAGTTAGGCATTCTAACTCACAGGATGAGATAGGAGGTTGGCACAAGATATAGGTCATAAAGACCTTGCTGATAAAAATAGGTTGCAGTGCAGAAGCTGGCTAAAACCTGCCAAATCCAAGATGGTGATGAAAGTGACCTCTAGTTGTCCTCTCTGGTACACTCGCAGCAGCATAGGAAGAGAGAACCCTGTGGAATGACTCTGGGTCTCCAAAATTAACTGTAGAATACTCAGAAAATCAACTATTTTAAATAAGTTTATCCATTAAAGTACTTTAACAGTTTACAAATGCCACGGCAACATTAGGAAGTTACCCTATATGGTCTGAAAAGGGGAGGCATGAATAATTCACCCCCTGTTCAGCATATAACCATTAAATAACAATAAAAATGGGCAACTAGCAGCCCTTGGACTGCTGTGCCTGTGGAGTGGCAATTCTTTATTCTTTTACATTCTTAATAAACTTGCTTTCACTCTATGGATTCATCTCAAATTCTTTCTTGTGTGAGATCCAAGAACCCCGTCTTCGGGTCTAGATCGGGGCCCCTTTCTGGTAACAGCTCCTCATCTCCGTCTGAGACCACCTCCATCTAGTCCTCATCTGGACTTCATTGTCCATATCACTATCAGCATTTTGCTTAAAGCCATTCAACAAGTCTCTAGGAAGTTCTAAACTTTCTCATGTCTTCCTATGTTTTTCTGAGCCCTGCAAACTGTTCCATCCTCTGCCCATTACCCAGTTCCAAAGCTGCTTCCACATTCTCAGGTATCTTATAACAATACCCCACTACCTCAGTACCAATTTACTGTATTAGTTTGTTCACGCATTGCTATAATGAAATACTTGAGACCGGGTAATTTATAAAGGGAAGTGGTTTAACTGACTCACAGTACTGCATGGCTGGGAAGGCCTTAGGAAACTTACAATATGGCAGAACAGGAAGAGGCATGTTTTACACGGCAGCATGTGAGAGAATGCGCAGTAGGAGGAACTGTCAAGCATTTATAAAACCATCAGATCTCGTAAGAGCTACTCAGTATCATGAGAACAGCATGGGAGAAACCACCCCTAAGATTCAATCACCTCTCACGACGTCCCGCCCTAAACACGTGGGGATTATGAAGATCAAAATTCAAGATGAGATTTGGGTGGGGACACATTGCTTAACCATATCATATGGTATGGGCACCTCTTGTTTGGTGCATGAGTGATTGTAGTTGAAAGCCTGCCCTGAACACACGACCATAAAGAGTGATGACTACATCACTGCAGTTTAGGGTGGCTCAGCAAGATTTTATGTATAACAAAGAGTGCTTCTACTATTAAAAAAAAAACAAAAAACCCTGCATCAAAACATGAAAAGTGTGGGACTTTTTTTCCAGGTTATTAGTGCCGGCGAAATTGTTTGAATGAGTAAATGATTAAACGCATGGGCTCTGGATACAGAAATATTGCCTGGAGAATAGCAAGGAGTCCATGGCCATGGTGAAATATTCAGAGGAGAAACACACACTTCCAGGAAAGAGGTCTAAGCAACTTTGCCCTGTGGCCTTTTCATCAGCACCTTACCAACTGGTACATACCTGCATCCCTCATCCAATAATATCCTCATCGTTCACCAGTAAGCACAGAATATCTAGCCAAACTCATGACTACTGAGCTTTAAGAATTTGAAAATGTGGTTTGTATCTAACTTGTGCTGGTATTGAAGCAGCTGGTATACTTTGCTGAAGACTTGTGAAAACAGGTTTTTCTCTGGGAGTCCCATTGACAGGTCTGGCTGTGATATCACCATCGTTGGAAGTGGAAGAGAAATGGGATGTGTATCTTCAGGGAACTGAGAATGGGCAGACACTGACATTCAAAATAAAAGGTTCCTCCTAAATATTTAGTTATGTCTTGATAGAGTGAATTATGTGTGAATTTTTTTGAAGATGAAACAGGAATTGACCCAAGATATCAAGTGTTTAAGGGTTAAATAAAGGGCTTGTTATCGAATTGTAAAGCTTACTTGATTATAAAAATCTATACAACATTAGGCCTTTAAGTGCAAACACAGAAAACAGTGCTTCTCTCAGTATTCATACAGTATGTCTATTTGCAGATGTTAAAGTGAATTTGACATAATGGTAAGTAGTTCAAACAATCTATATTGCTGGGAGCTTTTTCCTCACAAGAGATTGATTTTCTAGCACCATCAGCAGCAAGCCCAGAAAAACCTTCAACTTTTGTTTACCATCCTGTAGGCCTTGGATTTTGTGTTTCATACTGTCTGCAGATATTAAGCAAACTTTTAAACATTTAACTGAAAAAGTTAATGAATTATTTTATTCTTAATTCTGAAATAACTTAAGACTCATTTTCCTAAAAAACTGCTCATTAAGAAAAGTTTGTTTTGAATAACCAGGAGGAGGAGAATAATGGAGATAACTATATTAAATTATCAATAGAAGTCCACTCAGAAAGATAATACATCCCAACAAGAATTTGAGGAGAGGGATTTTACTACTGGGGACTAGTTGCCAAAGAGCTGGGAGGCCCAGAGAGAAGGCCTTATGATGAGACAAGTGACAGGATAGCAACAGCAGAAGTCTCTTACCACCCCTAGGGCTGGAGAGACAACATGAGGAAATGTGGCTACCAGAGCTGATGATTTGAGGCCATCCAGTGGGCACAGGAATGATAGAAGAAGGTACCAGTGGGAGCTTTGATCACAAAAAGATGGCAGCCACCCGCAACAGAGAAAGAGAACTACATATACCCATTCATCCCTTCCTTCAATGTCCTACCTCCTTCTCACATTAATGGATCCCAGATGGAAGCTGTTGACCATGGAGTCTGGCAAATGAAGTGAGCATGGCCCAGTTGTTTGCAATACAAAGTAGAGTGGGGAGATGTTGGGGAATGGATCTGAGAGCAAACGAGCAGATAATCTGCACACCATTTTGCACACCACATGAGAAGAGAAAATGAGAAGACAGTGTCATGCTGGGAACTCAAAGGCAGGCCCAAGGTAGTACGGGTCCATGGCTAAGGGGGGCTGTCCATAAGTCCAGATGGAACTTGAAGTTAGGCCACTAGTTGCATGCCATTTTGGGTTTGCTACTGAGATTGGAGCAGGGTTCTGGACAACAGCTGTGGATAAAGTTCTTAATGAAAAAGAGAAGGTAAGACATAAACTGGACGAAAGTAGGAAGATAGATCCCTACGGAATGACTCAAGGTCTCCAAAATTAACCATAGTATACTCAGGAAACCAGGTATTTTTAATAAGTTTATCCATTAAAGTACTTTAACTGGAGAAGGGACATGAACATAGCTGTGTTTTGCAAAGACAGTCTGCTGGCATACATCCTTAGAAGGAAGGGGCCAGGGATTTTTCCAGTGAGAGCAGCTTCAGTATTTCCTCTTTTGAGGGCATATCTTGCTCCAGGTGCTCAGAGAAGAAAACCAGATGTGTTATTAGTAGTGGCAATGGAAAGTCCCATCTTTGATATAATGCCCTTTTTCCCTATAACTGGCCCCAAAGTAAGCCCACTTCTAGAACTATCAGACTGGATCCAATATGCCCTTGTCAGTAAATCTCAGAACCTTCACACATTCTGAGGGTGGTTCCATGTAGCAAAGAGGCATTTCTCTGCACGCCAGGCTCTGATATCTCTGTCTCATTAGAGCACCTGTAGATTTAGGTCTTACCCTGCATGTCATCTTACCAAAAGGGCAAAAGAAAGAGCACCTCCAACTTCTACCATTAGACCTTAGAAAATAACTTGGATTTTTACTCAGAGGCATACTGTCTCAGAGTTCAGCCCCTAACTCTGGTCTTGGGACTGGGTGATGTTTATCTTGTTTATGTTAGTATGAATTTAAGAGAAAGTGTATTTCTCTCTACAGTATTTGTTTAATAAGCTTTATATCCAATTATGGTGTGATGCATTTTATTCTCTGAGGAATTTTAGGGGTAGAAAGAAGAGAAAATTTTGGAGGCAAAAGCTCTCAATGTTTAAGATGAGCTTCTTTCATAATTCCTGGGTTAAAATTGCAGACCATTTACTGACTTAATTTGTGTATTCTCAACTGACATTGTAATGATAATATTATATTAATCCACTCTTAATTCTCTACTTTAAATTTATAAGAAATATAATATAAATAAAAATGTAATACAAATAAAAATATAAAGAAAAATAAAAATGCGTATTCAAAGGATAGCTTTTTTTCTTAAATACTTTTTTTATAACCTTGGAAATTTCGAACTATTTGCTGTCAGGGTGTGAAGAACTTTGGTGGAAGTGGCTGATTTGATGAATGCTGCTACAGGCTTTTATAATGGCTCTGAATTCATTTCAGATAATATAAAAGGAAGAGAAAACCAAAAAAAGGGAAAGAATTTAAATAACAAGTTTGATCTTTTATGGTATTCCCAAGTTTGGGGCAATCACTCAATCTTCCATTGAATGATTCCTTCCAATAACAATACAGTCAAAATGTCCTGCAGACATTTCCAGGAGTGAAGACTGGGGAAAGGAGATCACATATATACAGATATAGGTATTACTCATTGTTAATAGTACTCTACCCTATGGAGAAATATAATTTATTCACTTTGCTCCTAAGACATTTGGACATATGGGACTCTATACTTGGACTAATTTCAAGATGCTTAAAAGCTTTTCCTCTCCTTTATCTGTCTTTCCTCTTTATTTCTCCCCGACCCCATTTCCTTCTTCTACCTTTTTCTTTTATACTTGTCTTCATTCTGAAACATTATGTAAAGTGGTTTTATAAATACATAATACATTCAGTTATACTGTATATTATTTCAATATTAATATCTTTTAAAACATGAATAATGCAGTAAAACAAAAGAGAAATGGGTGTAAGAAACAAGTAATAGCAATAAATATATGAACTGCATATTGAAAAATGTTCTTTTGCTAGAAGATGGTCATGAATTTGACTCTATATTTTCTAGCCATCTGTAAAAAGGAGAAATCAAAACCATTTCTGAATAAACAGAAAAACACAAAATCACAAAGAAATTTATCTCACTGATTTTATAGGAAGGATGTGAAGTTAGGTAATGAACACATCATTCTTACAACAACTAGAGAAACAAGAATCATTGAATTATTAGTAATGATATTCCTCAACCTAGGCACAATAGCAAAGACTTATTCTGAAAAGAGCAAATCTATACGAATAGTAAACTCATTAAGAGTATTCACTTTAACTTGAATTAAGCAGAACAAACTTTCCCAGACCTAGATCAGTACATAGTCCTAGAAATTGTTCCATAAAATGAATATTAAATGGTAAGAAAGTAAAAGATGAATGATTGGAGATGAGATCAGCTCTTTCTTCACTTGTCAAATGTATTCAAGTAAGTCCTCAAAATTGAATGTCTCATAATTGCATACCAAAGATTTCAATGCTTTTGTAGACTGTTTATTTTCAGGGAAACATAATCTCATACTTTGCAACTAAAATCTGGATACTTTCATTGGTTTTAAGTGAATTTACGTGGTTCTCTTCAGTTTTACAGGGTCATTTTTACATATTGAAGATAAATATATACTTATTCCAGTAGAATTGTCAGGCATATGCTGGATGTATTATCTGCTTCACATCTTTAAAAATGAATATTGCAAACACAAATGAGATCCAAAATAATTAGGCAAATATCAACATCTGAGTAAAGATACACTCATTCATTTTAACTCTGTTGCAATGAAATTGCTCCCTTTCCAAGTACTATCATTATATTATATTGAATTTCCACATAAAATGTGATCTCAGTTAAAAAAGAAAATATTAATTATATAAAAATAATACTTGCACACTATTATGTAGCATCTACTATATGCTAGACACTGTCCTAAAAGATTTACATATATTAACTTCTTTAGTTCTAATGAGAGCCTATGAAGCAGGTAAGTTGGCATTATAATAATATTATATATTATATTATATATTATAATATTATAATATATTATATATTATATTATATATTATTATATAATATATAATATATTCTATAATATATTATATATTATATTATAATATATGATATAGAATATATTATATAATATATTATATATTATATTATTATATATTATAATATAAAATATATTATATATTATATTATAATATAAAATATATTATATATTATATTATAATATATAATATATTAGTATATATAATATTATAACATAAAATATATATTATATATTATATCATATATTATGTTATATATAATAATATATTATATATAATATGTTTTATATAATATATTATTTTATATATTATATATTATAGTATATAATATAATATATAATATATATAATATAATATAATATATATGAAATTATATTATAATATTGTAATAATATTATAATAATTAATAATATTATTATTATATTATATATAATATTACATATAATATATTATATATTATGTTATAGATAATATATATTATATATAATATATATTATATATAATATATAATCTATAACATAATATATAATATATTATATGTAATATATAGTATTATATTATAATATATAATATATAATAATATTATATTATATTATTATAATATGTTATATATCTATAACATGTTATATATATAATATGTTATATATCTATAACATGTTATATATATAATATGTTATAGATCTATAACATGTTATATATATAACATGTTATATATCTATAACATGTTATATATATAATATGTTATAGATCTATAACATGTTATATATAATATGTTATATATCTATAACATAATATATAATATATTATATATAATATATATTATTATATTATAATGCCAACTTACAGCTGAAGAAATAAAACCATAAGGCAGTTAAGTAAATTGCCCAATGTCATATAGTTGGTAAGGGCAAAACTGGTATACAGGGAAGAATGTTTGATTCCACAGTACACTCATGACCATTGTTATTTGCTTACAAAGCAAAATCTGCTAAAATGTTTCTGTCCAATGGCAGTACTAATATTTATGACAAAACAATACAGGTAACTATAAAATATTCAAAGTGATTTTTATAAACATTTTAAATAACACAATCAAATTAGCATTATCCTTATTCCAACAATGTTACAGTTGAGAGATTTTTCAGAAGTAATTAATCCACAGCTAATTTATTCTGTAAAACCTAGTTACTTTTAGCCACATATGATTTTTTTACCAAAAATTATTTGACACACTTTATCACCAATGCCATGTGTTAACATTTTTTTTTGAATAGTTTATAGCTGTTTCCAGAAACATAATCTACCTTCAAAAAAGCAAAGGTTGGCAATCATCAATATTATCCAAAATAATAGTTTCATGTTTCACTCATGAGATATTTACTTAGCTCTTGAGATGTGCAAGACCACGAGAGTGCTGGGGATACTAATATGTATAATGAATAATGACTTTCCCAAGTCATTATGTGATTACCACCTCCCTGCCTCCAAAGAGGTCACAGTTTATTGGTCTCAATAGGCCTAGATGATTACTGTATATAGTGGAAGGGATATTTAAAAAATGATAACAGCATGGAGCTATTAACTTAAATTGTGAAACAAAACCAGAACATCAGGAAAGGCTTCCCAGAGAAGATACTACCAGAGCTGAATTTTAAATGATGCAAGGAAAACAGCTCACTTATCAGGATGCCACACGTACAAGAGGCATGGAGGTTAAAGATAGCTCAATTTTCTCAGGGACTCCTAAAGGGTTAAGGTGCAAGACAGAGAGTAATGAAATGAGATGATGATAGGGAAGTGGAGACTGGCCAGATCACAGAAGGCCTCCCTGAGAAAAGTTTCCACTTCCCATCACTGGAGAGGGTGAGACAGTATGTAAAAGTTGTAGGCAGAGGAACGAGATGAGGAGGCTTGCATTCTAGAGAGATAATTCTGCCAGGAGAATGAAAAAAGAGAAAAAGATGGTAGGGAAACAAGACTGGAAAATGGAAGATGTGTTTGGAGGCTATTAAGGCAATCCAGCAAGAAATGATGAGAGTGATTCTGAAGGCACTTCAAAAAGAGCTACAAAGAATGCTTTGAGAAATGGCAGTCCTGTTGATGCAAGTGTAGAGGCTCCCTGATGAGTACTTTTGAGAATCTGGAACTCATTTAGAAGTGTGTTCAGGCATTTTTGCATGTGTGACAAGGACAGTTTTCCAAATAATAGTCCTTGAAGAGGAAATTTACTCCTTGGAATGTGCATGATACTCATCACCATAGAGATTGCTTTCGCTAAACCTTTCAAGAAACAAGCTGCTTCTCCCTGAAAATCCCTTTATAAGCTCTTCTGTCTCAACAAGACATGTAGAGCCCCAAAGGTTGGCAGAGAGGAATGTTCTCTTTTATCTCCATCCAGAATTCTATCGAGTGGCACCTGAGATCGACCCTAGTGCAATGGCAAGAATCGAATTAAATTGACTTCCGCCCCACCCCACAGGACCATTCCAGTCAACCTGAGGCAGAAACTGACACTGCAAATTTACTCAGTTACTGAGATCCCTTGCTTCCAAGAGCTGGAGCTCCTCCAGCAGCTTGGGAGTCTCATTAACATTCACATCTTTCCCAGCCTCATTATCTCGCCCAGATGTTTCTGTGACTGCCCCTTTAAAGCATCTCTGTCTATATTTTATTTACATTTGTTCAGCAATATTGATGCTTAATGAATAAATGCACTAAACTGTCAGTACTGGAGACTAATTAAATCTATGTATGAGCCTGAGAAGCTGATTGAAAAATTTGCAAGTAACTAAACTGGGTTTAAATAAACACTTTAGTGTAGTGCTTTAATTACACTTTAGTTAGTAATGTAATTTTTGGCTGTTTAAACTATGATTTAGGCTGAGCTAATTACAAATGATTTTCTACTCTGTAATTAATAATAACAAAATTGTAATTAGACAGCTGCTCTGGATCAGGACGACAGTTTGTATGTGCTGGCTCAGGATGATGGGTCTGGCAGAGAGGCACAAGAAGAGCACTTGGGGATTGCAGCAGCCAGTCCCTCTCCAAGGTTCATTATTGAAGAACAAGGCCAGAGCATCTAGGTGAGTTTTACAATCCCAGCTGATGCTAGGGAAAAGGGTTTTTTATTTGTTATACACTAAATGTCCCCAGACGTTCTCAGTCCTCTGAAAAAGCACTGATGATACCAAATTTCCTTTCATTCCTAACTGTAGCTTCCAACTCACTTACTTTGCCTTTTTGTCAGAGATTAAATCAACTGATATTAGTGTGTCCACTAATAAGTCAATTCATCATCATCATCATGGTAATGATGATTAGATTTTTTTTATCTGGTTATGTTTGCTGCATAACACATCATCCCAAATTGTAGGTCATAAAACAGCTATTTCATTATGGTGTAAGACTCTATGGGTCAAGAACTTGGACTGGGTGCAGTGGGTGTGGTTTGTCTTTGCTTCATGAAGTTTGGAGCCTCAGCTGAGAAGGCAAGAATGACTGATGACACTGGAATCATCTAGAGGCATTTTTAGTCAGCACTTCTACCCTGACTGTCCATGCGGCCAGTGATTCCTCGAAGTGTGGCAACCTAGGGGTAGTTGAACTTAGTTCATGGGAGCTCAGGGACCTCATGAGTGAATTCTAGAAAACAACGTGGAGTCTGTATTGCCTCTCATGACCTAGCCTTGAAAGTCACATAGCATCACATCCACCATACTTTGTTGTTTGTATCAACAAGTCCATCCAGATTCTAGGGGTGATATAGCAAGACGGGTGACTAGCAAGGTGCTGTAGGCTGAATGCTTGTGTCCCCCCAGAATTCCTGTGTTAAATGCTAATGCCCAATAGGATGGTGTTACGAGATCTGGTTTTGGGAGGTGATTAGGTCATGAGGGTGGAACCCTTGTAAGTGGAATTGGTGCCCTTAGAGACTTAAGAAAGCTTCCTTGCCTCTTCCATTATGTGAGTACACAGGAAGAAGACGGTTATCTACAAACCAGGAAGTGAACCCTCACCAGACACCTAATGTATCAATACCTTGATCTTGTGCTTCTCAGCCTCCAGAACTGTGAGAGATAAACACAGGTTGTTTATAAGCCCCCCTCCTCCCTGTCCCAGTTTATGATAGTTTGTTATAGCAGCCTGAACAGAGTAAGACACAAGGTCACATTGCCAAAGGTCACGTGGGATGAAGATGCTGCAGCCATCTTTGGAAAATGCCACCTGCCACAGATTTGCAGATTTTATAGTTTTTGAAGTGCGTTTGTTACGTAACTGGATATTTAAAACCACATTGATATAGGCAGGACAGTAAATACCACCTTCATTTCACAAATTGTGTTCTGTGAAAGATAAATAATTAGGCCTTTGGTATGTGGCAAAGGTGGATAAGACCTAAGATTCAAACACCTTATATGTCCAACTGCTAACGAGAATTATGTAAAAAGAAAGACCTGGTTCTTTGTCTCTTATCGTAGACTTAATTCTGAATAGCTTACTTCAGCCCATTTATCTCATTTGAAGCATTTCTGCTTCCAGATCGTCACCTTGTTTCTTTGTTGTTCACTGTTCCATTTTTGTCCTCTGTCACCCTTTCTGATTGTAACCCATGACATTTTAAAAAGAACATCATGTTTGTCATTCACATAATGTTCTTGTTCAAATGTCAGTTGAGGTGACCAAAGTTAATTTAACAAGTAATCCTTGGAAAATTCATTCTAGGAACTGGGTGCAGTGATAGTCTTACACACAGAAAAAAACACAACAAAATTTCTAAACCTCTCTGCCTAGCACCCCCAACTCTCTCTGACACACATACACTCTGACACTCACAAAGACAAAGAACTTCCATAGGGGACACCTGAAGTTCTCCAAACAGGGGATGAAGCTCATCATGATGTTATGTTGTAGAGCAAAATTGAGGTCATGTAAGAAACCTATCCCTTGTCTTGTAAATTTCACCAGTAACATCAGAAAATTGTAAACAATTGAAGGCCATATATAATTAAGTGTCAAAATATGCAGGGAAAATGGCTATGTAAATTCAGGTAGACAGATCAATAGGAGAGGAAAATGGACAGGTGTCATGAAGGAGTTAGATCAGATTTGCATCTTACTCTGCTTTAACTGAATATGGGAGATTACAGAGGAAAATACTTTTTATGGGTAAGAGACCAGCATCAGTAAGAACACAAAGGAGAGAGTAAGCATGGCACATGGAGATGAATGTTTTAACAATGTTTATAATGGCAAAAAAAACTGGGAAAACAGCCCAAATGTTCAACCATGAGGAATTGTTTAAACAAATTAATGTATATCTATTTAATACAATATTTTCTAAATATCCCCTGGACAGAAAGAGGTGAGGTTATGTCATTTAATGAATCAAAAAGGGAAGGAATTGAGTGTATATGTGGAAGTGTAGAGTTTGGAGAGAATTAGATGTCCAGTTTCACGAACTGAAAAGGATGGATGAAGGAATAGGTATAGAGAGTTTAGGGACAAAGGTAAATATGGAAGAATACTCCAATGGTTAACTTACCACTGAAATCAGATGAGAGGGCCTCTGCTTACAGAAGGTCTAGAGATGCATTAGCTTTTTGAGAATACCTTTCTCTAAGTTACCTGTACTCATTAGTATACTAGTTTGATTGCTGTACCAAAGCCCTAAATATAAGATATAAATGCATTTCTCTTCCATTAAAGAGTGTGAGTGTGTCAGTAATCGGCAACTCGAGAATGTTGGGGAACCAGGTTCATACCCTCTTATTGCTCTGCTCTCCCACCATGCCACCCTCATGTTCCATTTAGTCTAAGATGGTTTACCACCAGGTTCTTGTCTCAATCAGTAGATATAGAAAGAAATTGTAATGGGAGAGCACAACTATATTTTTCTTTAATGATTTTTTGTAAAACCACTTTTACTTAGTTGTATGACCATGCCTAGGCCTGAAAGAAGCTGGGGAAAGTAGTTTTTAAATGAACATTCATGTAAATAAAAATATAATGCTATGGGAAAAGAAGGGAATATATACTGAGAGACAACAAGGAGTTTCTGACACAGTACTATTACCAAATAATTCAGTACAAGGAATAAAAAAATTTTTATGAGATCCAGCCTCTGTCTAGCATCAAAACACTCACTGGAGTCACTACATAGTCAGAATCCTCTCAGAATTAAATGTGAGTAGGACATATTTAACTTTAAAAGAAATACATCATACACACACACACATACACACACACACACACCCCTAAGAATCACCAAAGTGCTGGTCCTAGTTACAGCAGTAAACTGAGTCATGAGAATAGTAAATGCAGAAGCATGTTGAATTACAATTATATAAGTAGCATAAATGACACACTCTAGCTAAGGTTTTATGAATAAGACCTCAATTGTTTACCATCTACCCTGCAATGTTTACATGTTGCTTTAGAAGTTTCATATCATTTTCTGAATGGAAGTTCTCATTGCCATTCATTTCCTTTATTCTTTCACTCTGCAGCTCATGACACCCTTTCAAAAATTTAACATTTAATTTTTTTCTCAAACTTCTCACCTTATTTTAGTATGCACATATTTATTGTCTCTCAGCCAAACGCTGGACTTTCCTTTATTTTCTTCCAATATTATTAGTGATATTAGCATATCTCTAGATGTAATGTACCAGCATTTTCATTCAAGTATCATTTTTCACCATCCACCAACTCTGTTCACTTACCAATTTTTGTAACAGAAATATCTTTCACTTCATCTTGTGTCACAACTTTGGAATTTTTTATTGACTATCTCCTTTGCTTCAAACATATTTTATATGTCTCCAAATCCTATCAAGTCTCAAACTTCTCAGAAAATCATCCCTGCCTTCCTGATGTATTTGCTGACTATTTTATGATTAGTCCTAAAATTATAATATATTTCATGGCAGTTCATCTAAATCCATCGATAACTGCTCCACTGTCTACATTTACAAATCAAACTCTTTGATCTGATCCTCGGGATCCTCCATAATTTGCTCTAAACTTATGTTACTCTAATTCACCATGTTAAGCATTTAGCCCCTCACTACTCAAAGTCTGTACTCTGACCAGAACAGATCAACCTCATCTTGAAGACTTACTGAATCAGAATTTGCCTTTGAACAAGACTCCTCCCTTTTCAGGTGGCAGATTAGTATTGGTTTTAGCACACAATTCTTGGCACCAATGAAGACCTTACTCAATGTTATCACTATAACCTTGTGTTCATTCTTCTGTTGTTTTGTTCATTTGCACTGGGTAGACTGTAATCCAACTTTGTCACAGGCCCCAGTTTGCTTTTTCCTAAAAGCTAATTCAAGTTTTACCTCTAAGACTTTTTAATTTGGTAAATACTCGATTGCTGATGTGACAGTTTTCCAGTGTAATATTCAAGAAAATGGCAAGCCAGGGTCTCTGAGCTCTCATGAATTTACAGGTTCCTCCCTCCACACTGGCTCATGAGACCTTCAGTAATTGGGCTTGCCTCTGTGAAAACATTAGCTAGAGTGTGTCATCCTAGAACCGCATCCATTGACTTATAACCTTGAACTCTTGCCTGTCCTTTGCTTTGCTTATTTGCAGATTTGGTTGTAATTCAAAATAAAAACAACATTAATTTCATCCAATTTTTATTCTATTGTTAGCTACTCATCATTACTCTCATCCTTGTAATTATTGTTATGATGATTATGATTTAAGACCAAGATGTCATCATCTTGAACAAAAGGGTGAAAGTTGACTTTACATCTGATAATTGATGTATCATGGCCAAGGCTGATGATCGGTTAACAATAAGGATCTGGTCTCCATAGTGAATAAGCTTCTTAGAGATAGCCACTGACTCATTTTACCTGGATTATTTCTATAAGAAACATGGTATGTCATCTCATTATACCCAGATAATGGTGGCTAACCGTCTACCTGTAGGAACAATACAGCCACAGAAGAGATGTCCTGCCTTTTCAGAAAAGCACAAACTAGAATTATACAAGATTTTACCAAAAAGGCTTTGAACTCACAAGTGTACAATATACTTAAGTATTCCCAAGGATTTTTTTAAATTCAATGTTACCACCTTTTATGAATTTGCATGGTAACTTCAGTCCTCAGACTATACTCTCTGGGTCCACTTATTCTCTCTCCATGAGCTCTCACACTCATGCCAGTCATGCTTTCATTCCCAAAACTGCATGGAAACTACTATCACAAGAGTCTGCAAATCTTCAACTCCAAGCAAAATCGTTAATCCTCATTTACTTGAAGTTTGAATGGCATTTGACATCCTTAATCATTCCTTCCTTCCTGAGACTTTTTCTTCTCTTGGCTTTGTAAGATCAGGTTATCCTGATTTTCCTTCTACCCCACTGGCTTCTCCTTTTCAGGCTTCTTTGTTAACTCCTTCTCCTTTTTCTAACTTCTAAATGTTGATGTTCCTTGGGATTAGTGCTCAATTTATTTCTTCTATATCAGATAAACTCAGCCAGTCCTATAATTTTCAATACCATTAAAACAAACATCAATAATCATTAATAGTTACATTTTTAGCACAGGCATTTTCCATAAACTTTAAATTTTTGTATCCAATAGGCTATCTGACTTTTACTTGAGTATCTACCAAACATATTAAACTTCACACATCCAAAACAACTCTTAATTTCCTCCTGCTATATTTTGAGTGTTTGTTCCCTCAAAAACTCATGTTGAAATATAATTGTCATGGTATTGGGAGATGAGATCTTTATACATGATTAAGTCATGAGAGTTCCACCTTCATGAAAGGATTAATGCCTTTATTGTGGGAGTGGGTTCATTATCATAGGAGTGGGCTTGTTACAAAAGGATGAGTTTGGCCCCCTCCTCTCTCTCTCACTCTCTTTTTGCCCTTCCGCCTTCCACCATGCTAAAAGGAAATCATCAGGTGCCAGCTCCTTGAGCTTAGAATTTCCAGCCTCCAGAACTTGAGCCAACACATTCTGTTCATTATAAATTACCTAGTCTGTGGTATTCTGTTACAGCAGTACAACAAAGACTAAGACACCCTCATCAGCTTTTAACATTTGCCAACTAAGCAAAAGGCAATACCAATTACCCAATTGTTCAGAGCAAAAACCTTGTAATGATCCTTGGCTCTTCTCTTTTTCACATACCTTGCTTCCCATCCATATGCAAATCCTGTTGGTTCTATATACAAAATATATTTCAACCCAATTACTTCTTACCAAATCCACCACGCTACTGTGCAATACCTTTTGCTGAACTTCCACAATTTCTTTTAAATGGTCTTCTCATTTCCACTCTTGCCCTAATATAATCCATCCTCTTCCTACAGGCAGAGGGATCCTATTAACATGAGTCAGATCCTGTTACACATAGCCTAATACTCTCCAGTGGCTTCTCTTTACACTTACAATAAAATCTAATCTCCTATCTTTGCTACCGTGGTGCATTCCCTAAGATATTTCTGTGGTGTATTTCCTGCCTTGCATTGCAATGATGTGCCTAGGTGAGATGGCAGAAATTGTTTAGCGTATCTTAAGCTGAATTTCAGAGCCAGAGCGCAGCCATTAGAAGCAATGTATCAGGGTGATCAACTTTTCCTAAGTTGACTGGGAAGATCCTGGTTTTAATATTAAAACCTTTGTATTCTTGGAAAATCCCCTCAGTCCCAGAGAAATTCAGACCATTGATCACAACACAATGTGTTCACACCTGTAATTATTGAGTCCTTTCTCACAGTGGATCAATAGAGTCACTGTCTTGTATTAATCATGTATTTAAATAGGCTTTTATGGGATCTAACCACAAATTTGCTGTACATTATAAACAACTACTCTAGATTGCACACAACCAGTTTTCAAGGTAAGAGAGAGACTACAATTTGTTTAGAAATTTGTATGTCTCCTGAATATGAATGAACACATAAAATCAAACGGTATTTTTTGTATAAATTTATGGGATACCAGTATAATTTTCTCACATGGACACACTGCATAGTGGTGAAGTCAGGGCTTTAGTGTATCCATCACTGGGGTAATGTACATTGTAATTCTCCCTTCCCACCCTACTCTTCTTAGTCTCTCTTGTCTATCATTCCACACTCTACATCCATGGTGTACATGTTATTTAGCGCTCACTTAAAAGTGAGAACATGTGATATTTGTCTTTCAGTATCTGGCTTGTTTCACTTAAGATAATGGCTCCATCCATGCTGCTACAACAGACATAATTTTATCCTTTTTTATGGCTGAATAGTATTCAATCACATATATATACATATATATTACATTTTCTTTATCCAGTCATCCATTGATGGACACAGGTTGATTCCATATCTTTGCTATTTTTAATAGTGCTATGATCAACATACAAGTGCAGCTATCTCTTTGATATAATGATTTCTTTTCTTGTGGGTAGATATCTAGTAGTGGATTATTCCATAGTTACATCTTGCAGGAATCACATTTACTCACTAGGACCCACAAATAAGGAAAGCATACCTTTTAACAATTAGATGAGAAAACACTGTTCCCATTAGTGCAATATTTAATATAGTTCTGTCAGTAGGAAGCTAGATATACACTAAGTACAATAATATACTTTTAATAAATCTCCAAATAAAATAAATATGAAAATATACAAGAATAGAGCTGTTATTTTAATTGTTTTCTACCCATAAGAAGTACTTTTGTGTTGAAGAAAGCTAAGAAAGAAAAGGAACAGATCCCTTGGAACAGGGTCTTCAACCCGCAGGCCACTGACCCTTTCTGGGCCACACAGCAGGAGGTGAGTGGCAGGTGAGCGAGTGAAGCTCCATTCGTATTTACAGCTGCTCCCCATTGCTTGCATTACTGCCTAAGCTCCATCTTCTGTCAGATCAGGTGCAGCATTAGATTCTCATAGAAGCACTAACTCTATTGTAAACTGTGCAAGTGAGGGATCTAGGCTGTGAGCTCCTTATGAGAATCTAATACCTGATGATCTGTCACTGTCTCCTATCATCTCCAGATGAAAAAGGAAAACAAGCTCAGGCATCCCACTGATTCTACATTATGGTGAGTTGTATAATTATTTCATTATATATTACAATGTAAGAATAGAAATAAAGTGTACAATAAATGTAATGTGCTTGAATCATCTGGAAACCATCCCCCCACCGATCCAGTCAGTAGAAAAATTGTCTTCTATGAAACCAGTTACTGGTGCCAAAAAGTTTGGGGACCGTTGCCTTAGAGGGTTGCAATTAAAGTTATATTATTTTATTTTTGGCAGCTAAACAACTGAACTGCAAAAACACATTGATCCCCTATTTTCAGATTTGTAACAAAATAAAAACAATGCAAATGAGATGATAATAGATATCTGTTTCTAATGAAAAGTGTCTCTATATTATTTATATTAAGTATCTACTTATAAAACACTTACTTTATTACCATTACATGTTCATTATAGTGTCCCATTATACCAAATAATTTTAAAATTATTCATTTTAAAATACTTTTATTTAAAAAATTTATTAAAAGGAGACTAATGCCTTCATAGCCATGATTAGGCAGTATTTTTATAAATAACATTCTGTTTTCTTTCTAAATATACATACTATTTTTTCCTTAACTATTTACTGGTTCACAATAATTAAATTTTCTCATCTTCACATTTTTGAGGGATGTAACAAACTCTTTCGGTTAAAAGTGCCACCTTAAAATATTTATTAAACAAATCATAAATGTCTAATTCCTCCTTCCATTTAAATAAGCAGGAGAAAGAATTAAATAATTCTGATGACACGATCTGTGGTTTTTGCTGATTTTTGCCTTGCCTTAGTGGCTTATCATCTTTAGCCAGTGAATTATTCTTTCATTTTGAG
The DNA here is from genome assembly GCF_028858775.2 of Pan troglodytes. NCBI lineage: Eukaryota > Metazoa > Chordata > Mammalia > Primates > Hominidae > Pan > Pan troglodytes. The sequence continues at coordinate 69,424,659 of NC_072409.2, read as the reverse complement.
CTCATCTCGTCCCTGATGGCCCAATTATTGCTTCTGGGTAATGACCCAGTCAGATCTTATTTAGAAAGAAACTTACTCTTAAACAGCACACAGTGATGCCTTTTTGACCTCAAAGAAGCCACAAAAGACATCTGCATTATCATACAGAGTAAAATGGGTCCAGTAAAATTAGGTTCCAGCTGAGAAGAAAGCTTCCTGAAGGCATTTGGTGCCTCAGAGTCATGGACTAGATCAAATTTTCCATTAGAAATTGTAATTGGTTTCATTCTTCATTTTCCCAGATGTCATTCATAAAAAATTATTAGGCGGTCATGTTTGACCACAAGGTAGACCCTTTTATGCAAACTTGAATCTGCTCTGTTACTTAGCTAAACAATCCAGTTCTTTAAAACAGTCCTCTTCAGATTTGTTTTCACCCCTTCATCATTACTGCACATGGTATTTTTTGTCTGTTCTGTTTTTCATGTTTTAAAAAGCAAAGACCAAAACTGGTTATAGCAAAAACTGATTTCTCCGCGCACTGGGGAGAAATGCCCTCTAGTGTAGATGCACAAAGAAGGAAGTGCTTGACTCTTCTTTTTATAGTGAGAAAATCTTAACTGAGAAAGACAGATTACATGGAAACACGTAATTGTTCAGTTTATGTTGAGACTTATCCTCTGTTTTTTGAAAATTCACACAGTTCAAACAAAAATTCAAGATAAAGTTGAAAGCAGGGAGCATCTGGTTTTTGGGGACAGCTAATACACTTAGGCTGTGAGGAGCATAGGAATGGTAGGAGAGAATGAAGCAGTAACATTGATGGCAGTGGGAAGAAGCAGGGTGTCACACCAAGGCCAGCCAAGACCCATGCAGCATTAAGGCCATGGGCTTCCAAATGGGGACTTCCCTGGCCGATCTTTTATTAGCGTCACTTGAGTAGTTTTGTGTGTTCCTTGCCCCCTTGGCAAAAACTGAATCTATATCCTTCCCTGTCTTTTAGCTTTCTGCATCACTATTTCCACTCAAATGACAGTGTGATATTCTAAGGAAGTAATCAGTTAATAGCCAGATGTTATCACCAAATTATGAATCTTTCTCTGATGAAAGGTGATCATAACTAATTTAACGCCAATAATTTTCTTTTCATCTTTTTGGTGCAGTAAGAGGTTGTCTTTTCATCCCTACATCATGAATGAATAAGTACAAAGTCCCCTAGTTCTCTTTACTGAAGTATGGCTAATTACCCTGAAAGGATGAAACAAATCATAGTTATGAGCAAGGTGAAGACATTTCCTTCCACCTCCGATCAAATTCATTTCTCTTCCTCCTGTAACCTTATAACTCCAACTCAAGGTGTATGTTTCCAAGGAAGGTCATGTTTTAAAATATGACTTTAAGCCCATAGATTTTACGCAACAGTCTCATCCTGAGCAAGCACACTACATAAATCCAGGTATTATTGCTGTTGTCATTAAATCATGTTAGTGGCTTAAAGCAACTTTTCTCAAAATGTTGTCACCTGACCAATGCATTAGCATCATCTGGGAACTTGCTAGAAATGCAAATCCTTGGCCCCACTCAAAACCTGCTGAATTATAAACTTGAGGGGTGAGGCCCAGCAATCCGTTTTCACAAGCCTTCCAGCTGATTCTGATGTACAGCAATGTTTTGGCAATCACTGTCTTAAGAAATAACGCAAAATATTTGAGTCAGGCAACATAGATCATTGCTAAGAGCTGTAGAATTAACAAAGACCACCCCGATGTGAACAAACAGATGATATTTATCAGAGCTTTCTAGAGCAAGGGAGTCAGCTACCACGAATTGAATTTGGCAGAAACTCAAAACAGGCAGGCAAGTGGGAAAGCTTTACAGTTTAGTTTGTTAAAAAGGCAGAGGGAGGGCTTCAGATATGCTTAGAGAAGCTGAAGTTGGGCTAACTAGTAGCGGGACATCTTATGTGATAGATTTCCGAACATATGTGACTTTACTTGATTTCGAGTTGGAAGCGGGGTCAAAAATAGAGAAGTTGGCAATCATTGACTAAGTTCTGACCATTCTGGGCCAACTGTGGCAAAGGTATAGTCTGGCTTACTAGATTGGATGCTATAGAGGTTTGCGGGTGAGGGTCCTACGTTTACATATGGAGGGTCTGGCCATTGTTTGTTGGTATGTTCAGTCTCACAGCCCCTCTTTTGGTCATTCTATCACTTGAGTGAGGTTGACAAATTCAGGGAAAGCTAAAGATCCAGATCTTTATTGCTTGAACATTGTCTGCTTGTCTCCACAGTTAATTGTATCATGAGGTCCTCTTGACCATTTTGTTGTTGTATTATTGTGGCAAGCATTTGCCAAGAAGGTTACTGCTCAGAATCACTTAAGACTCTGGACAGAATGTAACAAGCCAGCATCACAACCACTATGACCAAAACAAAAACAATTAAAAGTCACTGTAAGATCTTTGGAGAAAGGAACCCCAATTGCCCAACTCAGGCCAAGAGAACTAATCTCATAAGTCATGAGGATCAACTTTAGAAAGCCATGTAGCTGTATCCATAAGGCAATATATAAATAGCTGTTCTATCTTGCCAGTTTCATTGATCCATGTTCAGCAAGTAATATCAGCAATGGCAGAAGCACCAAAATGATTAGCCAACAAGAAATCTAAAGCAATGCAATTGTCTATCACTAATCATGCCCACAAGACTAATCTGTATTTAGGGCAAGGGGAGTATCATCAATGATATCTGTTAGTTAGTGATACATTTCTTAACTGTCTTTTCTCTTAGTATGATTGCTACCATTGGTAGCATTACTCTGATTGCTTGCATATACAGTGAGTCAGTCATTCTCCCAGGAGAACCACCTCACTAATTGAACATAATCTCTTTTTTGAAACTCACACACAGTATAGAACTAGGTTCTTTGTGCACAAACCTCAGCATGTTATTCCTAAGATGCATGAACTGCTAGTACAAAGCAAGGAGTACCAGACATCCAGGCCCTCAAGTAGTATGCAGTAGGGGTACGTGAAGACTTTTTTTTCTTTTAAAGGAGTTGTTTGTGACAGAAGGTAAGAACCAAGGCCTTACATTAGCTGGATTTGGAGCGCTATTAATATTTTTCAGGTGGCAAGTATTTAGCTAATTGCCTTATAAAGGTTGTTGAATTCAAATTGGGACTTACCTGAGGTCCAATCAATAGATTTAAACAATTTGCTCTTTTTCTGAAAGGGAGGAACACTAGAAAAGTAACAGTTTTATTTGCTTAAGGTCATTTTGCTTAAGGTTGTTTACTTAAGGTCATTTTCCATGTAGATTCTAGTGGAAACACTGTCAGGTGTTATTTCCCATGGTTTTATTTCATGAGACTAGAATTTCCCAGAGATTTTTATCATGGTGATCCAGTGATGGACAGCATGTGCAGCAGTTGGTGAGATTGAAGGCAATGAAAACAGTTTGGAAACCTAAGAAGGGCATTAGAATGAGTATGTTCTGAACTAATAATTATAATAAAAAGGAAAGAAAAGAGGAAAAGATTATTAGAGTGAACAACAAGAAAGGGAAATGAAAAGAGATATTATTATAAGCAAACAGATGAAAACAAAACAGGAATTAGACAGGAACTTTGGTCTGATGTCTTGGGCAGAAGCTGCCTGCTTTCTGAAGTCATTGCCTTGTTCCATAGTTCTTAAGTCAGCTCTCCTTCTGAAGATCTGAAGATCCTTAATTGGATTCCATTATTAGAGTAGCCTCCTGATTGTGAGGAATTCTGAAGTGTTTTTTTAGTTGTGAAACATGTACCTAGGGATTGACCTTCTAGAGTTTCACTTCTATATTTGTTATTAATAGTACTTAATACAGCACTTCGGGAGGCCGAGTCGAGTGGATTATCAAGTCAGGAGATAGAGACCATCCTGGCTAACACGGTGAAACCCCATCTGTACTAAAAATACAAAAAAAAAAATTAGCCAGGCGTGGTTGGCGGGTGCCTGTAGTCCCAGCTACTGGATAGGCTGAGGCAGGAAATTGGCGTGAACCCAGGAGGCAGAGCTTGCAGTGAGCCGAGATTGTGCCACTGCACTCCAGCCTGAGCGACAGAGCGAGATTCCATCTCAAAAAAAAAAAAATAGTCCTTAATAAGGTTATTTCCTATGAACGTTCAAGAGCAGTTTTTCCCTGATATTTTCTCCAATAGACTAAAATCTCCCAGTTGAAAATTATTAAGCAGTAAAATTCATAAAGATGTTGTGGGGAGGCAGCCTTAACCTGTTGATAATAAGAATGGGTATAGTGCCTGAGTCCTTTGAAATATTTTGCTATGTCTGTGTGCAGCAGAGTCTAGGATCAGAAGTGAAATCACTAAATGCAAGGGCCTTTCAATTACCAGTTATAGGCAGACAACTGATGTGTTCTCAAGGGAGTGAACCATGTGGCTATAAGGGGTAATGGGAGTACATTTGGCCAAAGAAACTCAAGGGTTTCCGAAAGATTTTCTAAGTGTACTTGACAGACGTCATTAGTTCTTTTCATCTTTTCAGAAGATTGTGAGTAGTAAGAGTAGTGTAGTTTTTGAGTAAGGAGTTACACCTTACAGAGTTCTTTTATAATGTTTCCCATAAATTGATGCCTCAGTCATTGAATATAGAAATTGATAAACTCAGGTTGGACACACAAGATCAAACAGCATTTTAGAGACTGCAAAATCTGTACCTTTTGAGCCAAGAAAGGGTTTAACACATCCTGAAAATAGACATTTGATAATGAGAACATATTCAGATCTCATGGAGAATGAAAGCTGGGGGCGGGGGGGGGGTGGGGGAAGCCATCTGAGGTGGCCAAATGACCCTTTAGGCTTTGATTCATGTCCATGCTTTATCTTCAGTTTTTCTAGCATTGTATTTTTGACATGACATGATTGGAAAGCAAGCTATCCTGTTTTTTAAGTTTTCCAACCAATATTGATTTAAGATAATAAGCCATTTGTCTATAGCATGATTAATAGCTTTATGAAAAAATAGCTAATATCTATTTGAAATCATCTGATGCTACCAACCAGTGACCTTGTGATCATCAGAGATTATTTGAATGAAGGGTAGAACCAGATTTTTTCCATTCTTGTTTTACAAAATAAGGAGCTACACAATGATACTGCTTACTAACCTCTGAACCCTTCCAGAGGCTTATCCTTTAAGAGTGTATATAGGACTACAGCCTTGATTAAGGTTGCTTGTCTGACATAACCAACTTCTAGAGACTTCTCTTTTACCATCCATATTTTAATAGGCAGCTTCCTAGGAATTAAGAGTACATTTAAAAGTTCTCCAACTTGTCCATTTTGGTAGGTGTTTCAGTGGATGTAAAGATCCTCCTTTGTTTCCAAAACATCAGAAAGTCATGTATTACTCCAAAAACATACTTGCTATCTGTTTGTGTGCTTTGGCATAGTAAACTTTAGTAAGTGCAATAAGTTTAGCAATCTAGGCTGATTTTACCCTATGTAGAGCACTATTTCAATAAGAAGAGCTTAATTTAATGAGACCATATCCTGATTGATAACCTCCATTTTCAGCTTTGAGGTATGATTCATAAACAAGTAATAGGTCTCAGTCATTAGTGAGAGATTCTAATAAGTGTAAGCAAGGTAGAGAAGTTTTCTTTCTGAGATGATATAATCACGAGGATCTTTTTTGCTGGTAGGGGCACAAGAGTAGTGTCAGGATTCAGGGTGTTGCATCAGTGAATAGTAATGAAAAAGGTAGAGAGTAACAGAATTTCAAGAGGTTTATTGGATGGCGGAGGGTATGTGTTCTTAATCAATAGTGATGCTTTACTGTGTGAGAAACTATGAGGTCAAATGGGTTGCTAGAACTAGTTCAACAAAGCATTAACAAGTTTGAAGTGACAGCTATTGCTCCAAGGCAAGAGAGGTGAGACTTTGCAACCAGGTCAAGGGTGAAACTATTCTAAATGATGGTTTTTTTAAATGATTCCCACAATGTTGAGTTAAGATCCCAAAGACTTGTCCAGATTGCATGTATATAAACAGAGGGCTTTTTGTAGGTAGGGAAGACTTGTTCATTTTTGAGCTCCTGGAGAAAGGAATTTATCTTATTGACAACTTACTCAATTTATAAACAGGTGTTGCAATCTCAGAAAAATTTGACACCCATTTCCTGCAGTATCCAAATAAGCTCAGAAATCTTCTCAACTGTCATTTTATTAAGAGTCTACGATAAGTTTGGATGCTGTTTAGTCCATTTGAAGAGAAGTTTTCCCTCTTTAAATAGGTCACACCATAAATAATGGACTGTGCTTTGGCAAATTGGTAATTTATCTTTTGAAATTTTATGTCCATTTTCTGCTAAGACCAGATCAAGTAAATAGAATCTTTTTTTACAAGCTTCCTTGTTCTCTGAACAAAGTATTTTTTCTTTAAATAAATCATCTATGTATTGTTTGAGAACTGAGTCACACAGAAAATTTATGTGTTTTTAGTTTTGAATGAAGACCTAGGGTAAATAGAAGAGAGCTTCAGTAAACACCTGGAGCATAACTTTCCACAAATATCATTGTCCTCCATAAATTAAGGCAAACTGGTATTGATTGTCCTGGGCTAGGGGAACACTGAAATGGACAGAAAACAAGACCATTATGGTGAAAGAGGTTGCTTTAGGAATTGATGGCAGGATTGTATGTGGGTTAGGTACCACTGGGAAGAAAGAATGAATTTTGTGAAATAGCCTGATTTCATGAACAAATTGATATCCTTGTTCATTTGGTTTATTTACTGATGGAAGCATTATAAGGACTAGTGCAGACTACGAAATGGCTTTTAGATAGAACATCTTCAACTCTAGCTTTGAGTCTACTTTGACTGGCTTCAAGGGCTATTGCGGAAGTAAACAGTTTGGTAGGATCTTTCTGAACTTTAGTAAGTTCTTCACTAATTATTTTTCTTACTTCAATGGAAATTTTACTCCACAAAGTATCAAGTATGGTGTCAAGATCTTTAACTGGTGCATCATCAAATATAATAGAGAAAGCAAGGGTATATCCAGAGCAGACACATCATGATTCTGAATATTGGAGTTCTCTGGAATCTCAAGAAATAGTCCCTCTGTACACTTAATATTATAATTCCATTTGCAAAGTAAATATCTTCCTTTTAAATTTTCAGGGTGGTATCACAGAGCAAAAAGTAGTGTTGTTCAATTGAAGGTCCATGGGTTACGTTTAAGGGCTAAAAGATGGGAAATATCTGTGGGTTATTATAAACACCTAGTACCTGTGTGCTATGTTTACTCCAAGGAAGAAGTTGAACAAAGATGAGAAAATTTAATGAAGGAAGAACTGTGCCCATAGCTACCAGGAATTGATGAGGTTGACCATCTATATTAATAGCTAATTCACCTTGACTTTTTAAAGGTAAGGCACAATACTGGGTGCTTTTTTTCTTTCCTTGGAGTACTCCCTTTGACCTGAGTTATGTTTATTTGTCTTGGTGTATGTTTTGTAAGATTGAAAAGTATTTTGTTTAAAATATCTCTTCTATTTAAAAGATCTAAAAGTAACTCGGCATGGTAGCTCATGCTTGTAATCCCAGCACTTTAGGAGACTGAGGCAGGAGGGTCACACTCGAAGCCAGGAGTTTGAGGCCAGCCAGGGCAACATAGTAAGATCTTGTCTCTACAATTTTTTTTTTAATTAGCCAGGAATGGTGGCACATGCCTGTAGACACAGCTACTCAGAAGGCTGACGAAGGAGGATCCCTTGAGCCCAGGAGTTTGAGGCTATAGTGAACCATGATTGTCCCACTGCACTCCAGACTGGGTGACAAAGCAAAACCCTGTCTGTAAAAATATATATATACAGATAGAATTATATCATATATATCTATATCTATCTACCTATATAGATATTGCTATAGATAGATCTGTATATAGAGATATCTACATCTTGTATATATATTATATACATATATTATATGTATTATCTATACATTGTATTATATAATATATAAGATATATTATCTATACATTGAATTTATAATATATAATATATATTATCTATACATTGTATTATATAATATATAAGATATATTATCTATACATTGTATTATATAATATATAAGATATATTATCTATACATTGTATTATATAATATATAAGATATATTATCTATACATTGTATTATATAATATATAATATATATTATCTATACATTGTATTATATAATATATAATATATATTATCTATACATTGTATTATATAATATATAATATCTATACATTGTATTATATAATATATAATATCTATACATTGTATTATATAATATATAATATCTATACATTGTATTATATAATATATAATATATATTATCTATACATTGTATTTATAATATATAATATATATTGTATTTATAATATATAAGATATACATTGTATTTATAATATATAATATATACATTATATTATATATTATATACTTATATACGTATATACGTATATATAAACAAGATATAGATATCTCTATATACAGATCTATCTATAGCAATATCTATATAAGTAGATAGATATATATATGATATAATTCTATCTGTATATATGTATAATTCTACCTGTATATTCGTATTTTTACAGACAGGGTTTTGCTTTGTCACCCAGTCTGGAGTGCAGTGGCACAATCATGGCTCACTGCAGCCTCAAACTTCTGGGCTCAAGGGATCCTCCTTCCTCCTCCTCAGCTTTCTGAGTAGAGTGTATATATATATATATATATATATATATATATACACACACAGAGAGAGAGAGACAGACAGACAGAGAGAGAGATCTATATATAGCCATAAGTGTCTTTGTCAATGGTGATCTGTTGGGAAATATGCCACCATCTGTTTGATCTGCAGGGTCAGAAGTTTATTTTGATTTCTGTGTCATATTGTTCAAGAACAACTGCAAAATGTTCTACAAGCTGTTAAAACACTTGTAGTTCAGGTAAAAGGGATACTTCCCATTCATATTTCATCCTTTCTCTAGTTGCGTGATGGAATTATGGCCTAATTTATTTTTATTGGAAATGTTTCAATTATGGCTTTTAGAAAATGTTCTCATGCTTTTGGACCTTTAAAAAAACTTTTGGGTTTATTGTAGAAAAAAGTATTTCTAGGTTAGTTCAATCACCTTCACCCATCCAAGATTTCACATCTGACTTTCTGATCAATATGTGTACAAGTTGATACAGGTCAGGCAACTCTGGGTCATATGGATAAAAAAAAATTAAGTTCTTATACAAGTAATTTATGGTTTCCTCTGAGTTTAGGGAAAAATTTTAAATTTATATATAGCTTTTTATTTAGCATGGGTAAGGCTTAAATTCTACAGCTGCCTATAAACTTAGCTCATGGGAGAGATGGATCTTTAGAGGCAACTGGTATTCTTGGGTCTTAGAAGAGGCATTGGGAAAAGGTAAAGGGTCTGGACAAGAAGGGGAAGGAGTCAGTGGAGGTATAGATGGAGAGAAATTAGAAGGACAAAGGGAAGAAGAGCGCCAGATGCAAGGAATCAAATGAAGAACAAGAAGTCTGAAGATTTACTGGAGAAATAAATCTACAAGTGCTCCTTGCTTTACAATGCGGTTACATCCTGATAAGCCCATCCTGAGTTTAAAATATTGTAAATCCAGAAAGCACTTAATACACCTAATCTACCACATTTAGGTCTAGCCTACCTTAAATGTGCTCAGAACACTTACATTAGCCCACATTTGGGCAGTATCATCTAACACTAAGTTTACTTTATAATAAAGTGTTGGCTATCTTATGTAAGAGTATTGTGCTATATATTGCTAGCACAGGAAAAGATCAAAATTCAAAATTTAAAGTTTGTTTTCTACGGAATCCTTAATCACTTTCACACCATCATAACGTCAGAAATTTTTAAGTTGAAACCATTGTAACTTGGAGGCTGTCTGTAGTTTGTACTGCCTAAGTTTGTCAAATTGCCCATTGGATTTGGCCAAAGAAGCTGTTAGTGAAGCAATTTTTGAACTAGAATTTTGTGTGGTGGTCTCTACATACCAATAAAAAAATGCTGCTCATGTTCTCTTTGTTTTCTAAGGTGTTTCTCAAATAAGTAATGTTATTCCAGTTAAATATTCCCCAGCATGGACACTGAAAGCCCAGATTATAACTTGGGGAAAGTTATGCCATTCAGGGAGACATGCACAAGAATTAAAATTTTAATGAGAATGTATATATAAGAGGCAGGAATGTCTGCTGGAGGATGAGAGGATTTAGGCTTAGATGGTCTCATAAGATTTGGCAATAACTGGTCAAAAAGTGATGCTTGTTCATTTCCTGTCTCAGGCACCAAATCTAATAGTTGGCCATTTTTAAATTCAGACTAGACAGTCTTCACTCCACATCAGAAAGAAAACCAGAAAGATTGTTCTTTCTGTGTCAAAGCCAAGACATCAGTACCAAAAATGTAGATGGAAAAAGAGCTTTGTCTAATATTACTGGTGACCCAGAGCAAAGTTTGTCCAAATGGATTCCTATCCAGTGAGAACAACACTCACCTGTTTGTGTGGCTGACTTATGTAACAGGGTTATAAGGCATGGTTGTGTTATAATCAGTGATTCTCCTTATGACTAATAACAATTTTAGACAGCACAAAACAGAAGCACAAAAGGGAGCAGAACAGGATGAAAATGAATGGCCTGATTCTAGCAAGAATACCAAAAACCGGGAAGCGATAACAAAACCTGGGTGCCAAGCAGAATAAATAGCTGTAGAGCTCAACAAAAACACAGCAGAGTTCAGACCGGGTGCTGATGTACTCATTGATCTACTCATTGTGATCAACAAGATTCAGGGCACTCCATGGGTAATTTTACACCAAAGTGTGGGATCCATGGTGATGAATAGTTCAGGTTATATGTTGGTGGATCCTCCAGGAAAACTGTAGAAATACAGGAAGACCACCCAAGTGGGAACAAACAGAGGCTATATGGTTTAGAGCTTTCTATAGCAACAGAGTTACCATGATTTCAATTTGACAGAGATTCAAATGCAGGCAAAAGAGTGAAAAAGCTTTATAGTAAAAAAAAATGTGGAGGGAGGATTCAGGTACACTCTAATAGAGGTTGTTGGGATGGAGAAGCAAGAGCCGAACTAACTAGAGGTAGGATATCTTATATGATTGCCTTCAAGAACACGCATGTCTTCCTCTGGTTGAGTGAATGAGAAATTGAGAACCTGGTAGTCATTAGCCAAGTTTTGGGTACTCTGGTATGATTGCTACAGAAGTTGTGGTTTGGATTCATCGGCTAGTTGCTACAGAGGATTTGGACTCGAGTTCTATTGTCATATATGATCTGGTTTATAATCTAATTTTGTATCTTTGCTTTACTTATCTTTTTTAGGATAGCAGGGGAAATGAGAACAGGAAGTTGGAATAAAGGATGATAATCATTCTATTGCAATAGACTCAGGAGATCATTCAGTGTATGTGCCTGTCTTCTATTAGAATGGGTAGCTATTGACTAAAAAGAGGAAAAGTGATGAGAGCAATAATTCTAAAGTTAAATAATAAAAACTACAGATTTACTAATGGTTTATCCCTTATTTTGTTCTATGGACCCTCTTTCTGTCATATACTAGATAATCTTTGGAACTCATATATACCTTAGAGTGGGAAATATATAAGAGCCCTACTCTTTACCCTTCTCACTCTATTCTTGTTCAGAGGACCTTGCACCCAACTCAAATATTCCACTCAAGTGTGTACACACAAGGACTTGGGCTCATTTATATTCTGATTCCAGCTTTACATCTGTAGATTCCATTTTATTTGGATCTATGTTATCTCATGCTTCCACACACTGGGGTCATTATCTTGAAGCACCTGGAATTATTTTGCAAAGTGATATCACGTATGTCTCTAAGAGCCTAAGCAGGTTTTGTTACCAGGTCAGTCCCCTCAAGGGAGGGCCGGGGTGCAGGTGTGAAGGGTGGCCAGAAGAGTATTTGCATTTGGTAAAAACAGGGATGGTAAGTGCAGGTTAGGATGTCCTCACATGTGCACATAAAGCTTTTTCAGCATGTTAGTGTGAATATGTCTTGCTGTTGTCCCTTACATACTGTTTTAGTCCATTTTTACACTTCTATAAAGAACTACCTGAAACTGGGTAATTTATGAAGAAAAAAAGGTTTAATTGACTGATAGTTCTGCATGGTTGGGGAGGCCTCAGGAAACTTACAATCATGACGGAAGGTAAAGGGGAGGCAAGGCACGTCTTCCATGGTGGCAGAAGAGAGACAGAGCGAGGAGAGAACTGCCAAACACTTTTAAACCATCAGATCTTCTGAGAACTCACTCACTACCATGAGAACAACATGGGAAAAACCACTCCCATGATCCAATCACCTCCCACCAGGTCTCTCCCTTGACACATGGGGATTACAATTTGAGATGAGATTTGGGTGGGGACACAGAGCCAGAACATACTGTTCCACCCCTGGAACATTTTTATTCCAAATCTCATATCCTCACATTTCAAAACACAATCATGCCTTCCCAACAGTCTCCCAAAGTCTTAACTCATTCCAGCATTAACTCTAAAGTCCAAGTCCAAAGTCTTATCTGAGACAAGGCAAGTCCTTTCCACCTATGAGCCTGTAAAATCAAAAGCAAGTTAGGTACAATGGGGGTACAGGTATTGGATAAATGCTGCCACTCCAAATTGGAGAAATTGGTCAAAATAAAGGGCCCACAGGCCCCATGCAAGTCCAAAACCTGGCAGGGCATACATTAAATCTTAAACCTCCAAAATAATCTCCTTTGACCCCATGTCTCACATCCAGGGCACGCTGATGCAAGAGGTAGGCTCCCATGGTTTGGACAGCTCTGCCCATGTGGGTCTGCAAGGTACAGCCCCTGTGGCTGCTTTCACAGGCTGGCGTTGTGTGCCTGCAGCTTTTCCAGGCACACAGAACAAGCTCTCAGTGTATCTACCATTCTGGGGTCTGCAGGACAGTGGCCTTCTTCTCACAGCCCCACTGGGCAGTGCCTCAGTGGAGACTCTGTGTCTCCAATCCCACATTTTCCCTCTGCATTGCCCTAGTAGAGGTTCTTTATGAGGCTCCACCCCTGCAGAAGACTTCTGCCTAGACATTCAGGCATTTCCATATATCCTCTGAAGTCTAGGTAGAGGCTCCCAAAGCTCAACTCTTATTTTCTGCATACCCAGAGACCCAACACCATGTGGAAGCCACCAAGGTTTGGGGCTTGCAACCTCTGAAGCAATGGTCCAAGCTGTACAGTGGCCCCCTCTTAGCCACAGTTGGAGCTGGAGTGGCTGGGATACAGGGCACTATGTCCCAAAGCTGCACAGAGCAGCAGGACCCTGTGCCTGGCCCATGAAACCATTTTTCCCTCCTAAACCTCTGGGCCTGTGATGGGGGGGGGCTGCCATGATGATCTCTGAAACGCCCTGGAGACATTCTCCCCATTGTCTTGGCTATTAACATTTGGCTCCTTGTTACTTATGCAAATTTCTGCAGCCAGCTTGAATTTCTCCCCAGAAAATGGGTTTTTCTTTTCTAGCACACGGTCAGGCTGCAAATTTTCCACACTTTTACACTCTGCTTCCCTTTTAAACGTAAGTTCCAATTTCAGATCATCTTTCTGTGAATGCATATGACTATATGCTTTTAGAAACAGCCAGGTCAAACCTTGAATGCTTTGCTGCTTAGAAATTTTCTTCACCAGACACCCTAAATCATTTGAACTCTCAAGTTCAAAGTTCCATAGATCTCTATGGCAAGGGCAAAATGTTGCCGTTTAGTCTCTTTGCCAAAGCATAGCAAGAGTGACTTTTACTCCAGTTCCCAATAAGTTCCTCATCTCCATCTGAGACCACTTCTGCCTGGACTTATTGTCCATATCTTGAACAGAATTTTGGTGAAAACCATTCAACAAGTCTTTAGGAAGTTCAAAACTTTCCTACATCTTCTTGTCTTCTTCTGAGCTCTTCAAACTATTCCAACCTCTGCCCATTACCCAGGTCCCTGGTTGCTTCTACATTTTTAGGTTATCTTTACAGTAGTAACCCATTATTCCTGTACCAATTTTCTGTATTAATCAGTGTTCATACTGCTATAAAGAACTACCTGAGACTGGGTAATTTATAAAGAAAAAAGGTTTAACTGACTCACAGTTCTGCATGGCTGGGGAAGCCTCAGGAAACTTAAAATCATGGTAGAAGGCAAAGGGGAAGCAAGGCACATCTTCCATGGCAGCAGGACAGAGAGTGAGGGAGGAACTACCAAACACTTTTAAACCATCAGATCTTGTGAGAACTCACTCACTATAATGAGAACAGCATGAGGGAAACTGCCCCCATGATAAAATCACCTCCCACCACGCCCTTTCCTGGACACATGGGGATTAAAACTCAAAATGAGATTTGGGACGGGACACAAAGCCAAACTTTATCAGGTACATTCAAACAACTGAGAAGTTCGATTTGGAAACCCACAGGCCTCCCTTTTTCTGTTCTGTACGGCCATGTTTTTTGTGTTGTGTTCCAAGAATCATCAGTATCACCTGGGAGCTTGTTAGAACGGCAGAAGCTTAGTCCCCATTCCAGACATATTTAATCAATTATTTTACCAAGACCACCAACAAAGTGACTCATATGCTCCTTAAAATATAAGAAACACTTCTATAATATGTTAGCTTTCTACTTTCTTATATTCACTTAAGACTGTTGGCCCCTTATCCACCCAGGGAGGGCAGGTTCCATGCCAGCTTACTTATTTGTCTTAAATGCTTAGGGTAGTCTAACTCACAGTATGCAGTTTGTAATTTAAATGAATTAATTGATGAATTATTGAAGGAGAGAGTGAGTGAGTTCCAGGTTTTTATAAAGTTGATACACTAATCTTCAATTTGTTCTGTTAAGAAATGTATAAATTACCCACCTAAATGTCAAAATGCCACCATAGCATCATAACTAGACTAAGAGGCTAGATTTGACTACTCCAAGACCCACTGAATAGTTTTCTGTACAGGATTTGGTGAAATGAGGCCATCTTCAGTTTTTCCCTATACTACTCATAATAAAATATGCCTATGAACACCTGCCAGTAAACATAACTACTTTATGCTTTAAGAACTTCAGTAGGATACTGATATATAAGCAAAATTCCCCTGGACATGATGATAGTGTCTAAGCACTTTTCCCTATAATATCTCCAGTTTTATATAGTTCTCCTGTACTAAATTGGCAATGTAATTTTTTTAATATAATAAATAGTGTTTCTCTCCTTGAGCCTCATGCAGTATTTCAGACAATAACATGACTTGTTTCTTCACACTGGTGTTACTTTATAATCAGCTTGCTATAAAGCTAATTATATGCTCCTCAACTATCTAGTTAGAACTTAGGAGGGAATGCTAATGTCTTCAAATCTGAAAGTTGCATTTAAGAAATCAGGCATATTCAGTCACACGTTTGAATTTTTGTTTTTTTTTAAAGTAGTGCCCATAACAAAATACTGGTTTAGAAAAATAAGGTAACAAACCTAAAGAATTTCTCAGTTTTAGCATATTTCATTAATTCAGTAATTGATTCATTAATTCATTCAGTGAATATTAACCAAAAGGCTTCTATTTATAAAACTCAGCACTAATCAATGTGAAAAATACAAAGCAAAATACAATAATTCCTTCCTTCAGTGGATCTCCAACATTTTCCTATACAATTCTTCCAGAATGATTGTAACTTTATTTTTTCGTATGTTTAGGAATTCCTAAAAATGATTAAATATACGATGTGGTTTAATATTTTAATGCCTTTACTCCACCATTCCCTGATAATTCATGCATTTATTCATTCAACAAATATTTTCTGGAATACAACAAATACCAATATGTTGGCCACACAGTGGTGAATGAGAACAACAATATTGCTAACCTCTTGGAACTTACAGTCTAGTGGAGAGAGACAGAAAATAAGTGTAACTAAACTGTATATGAGATCATTGCAGAAAGTGATAAATTCTACGAAAAAAGAAATAAGGAGAATAGAAATAAAAATAACTGGGGGATATGGGCTCTTTTCGGCAGGAGAGTTAAGCTTTATCAGAGGAAGTGATATAATTAGAGATTGAAGTAGTAACAAGGAGCCAGGCATGTGTTCATCCAGGAGAAAGATGATCCAACCAGAGGAAGCAGCAAAAATAAAGATATTAAAGTGAAAACAAGCGTAGTACAAAAACGTTCAAAACTGCATTCCCAAGTGAACTAGTTTCACAATGAAATATACTACGGCCTTTAAATGACAGACTCTGCAGAAATTACTTAAGATTTCTAAAACATAAATGGTCCTTCAATTTATATCATGAAGCTCTTATGATTTATTACCAAACTAGACAAATGAAGTACAAAAAAGACAGAATTATAATCATTATAGAAGAAGATAAAGAAAATTTCTCTGCATTCCAACTATCACATTTACCAACATATTTGCATCTGTATTTGTACACTCACTTTCTCTACCCCAATGTAAATTACTCCACTTACATGCTAACTAGATCTAAAATTTCTTGCTCATTCAGTGATTTAGTTCCAGCAATGCTATCTCTCTCTCAATTTCCAACTTTCTCCTGAATTATTCCCAGCCACATACAAAAATGATGTTTTTTCTTCCATCTTTTAAAAAATGTAAAAGCTCTTGATAGCACTCTTATTTAACTCCTGTCCTATTTTTCTGTTTCCCCTTATGAAATACTCAGGAAATGTTTTTGCGCTCACCATCTCTAATTCCTCCTCTTCTATTCTTTCTTGAACCCATTATAATCAGGCTTGACATTCATATCACTTCATGAAAATACCTCTTGTCAAGATTGTTAATAGTCTCCCTGACCCCACTGTCAAGTCCAATGGCCAATTCTGTGTTCTCATCTTACTTGAGTAGTGGACAGCATGGTGCAATAGCTCACTCTCTTGCTCTTGGAGCATATATTTTACTTGCCCTCCAGAAGAGTGCTCACCCCTGATTCACTTCTAAATGTAGCCTATTTCACCAATATCTAACTTTAAAATTTTTTAATTTAATTTTTTTCTTTTTTCACTACACTTACTCCTAAGGTTAATTCAAGTTTTATGGTTTTATGTATTATCCACATACCAACAACTCGCAACATGTATCTTCAGCCCACTGAATTTTATACTAACATAGGATCAATTCAACTGCATTTGACTCTCATAGGTGTCTCTAATTCTGCATGCTCAGACCGACATCCTGCTTCTCCCCAGTTCAAACCTATTCCTCTTTAGGCCTCCCCATTTCAGTAAAAATGGCAACTGCATTCTTAAAATTTAAAATGTATTTCTCAAAAGATGCTTACTAGCTAATCAGTGGTCATACATAGGATGAAAATGCCATGAGGCTTTATGTTTGTTTGATTTTTATAACTTACTGAATTTCAGTATACTTATTGAACTTTTGAAACTATAAGATCTATTATCAAACTAGATAAAAAAGTATAAGGACTATTAGTTCTTACAGTTTTGTTAATTCTTTTGGGTTTTTTTTGTTGACAATCATTTTCTTCACATAATTCACATGCTAGTTTTAGTCTTCCTTTCCAATATTAAAACTCATTTCTTTTAAATTTCAAATTATTAAAATAAAACTTTCAGAACAATGTTAAAAGATAGCACTCTTGTCAACCTTCTAGCTTTTAAAGACAATATTTCCGACGTACTTTAAAATATAATGCTATTAAGTGAAGACAAATAATCTTTATTATATTCAATAAATATTCTATTCTTAGTTTTCTAAGAATTTTATTAGACACAGCTGAATTTTATTAAAGGGCATTGTTTCAGTGATGATCATGTCCTTTTAATTTATTAATGGGTTGAATTTTAATAACTGGATTAAGTCTTTCTTGGTCACTGTATAGTTTTCTTGTACCAACATGCCTAAATCGATTCAATTTAGGATTTTTTATGCATGCAAGTCGATTGATAAGTGAATCTTTTATTTATTTATTTATTTATTTAGAGATGGCGTCTTGCTCTCTTGCCCATGCTGGAGTGCAATGGCATGATCACAACTCACTTCATCCTTGAATTCCTGGGCTCAAGGGATCCTCCTGCCTCAGCCTCTCAAGTAGTTGGGACTACAGGCATGCCCCAGTTAATTTTTAAGAATTATTTTATTTATAGAGATGGGGGGGTGGGTCTCACTGTCTTGCCCAGGCTGGTCTTGAACTCCTGGCGTCAAGCAATCCTCCTGCCTTGGCCTCCGAAAATGCTGGGATTACAGATGTGAGCAACCATGTGCCCAGCCTATGCACCTTTCAAGCTGTCTTTGTCTGGTTTGAATAGGGTTATATTAGCTTTACAGATTGAATTCAGAATCATGTCATCTTCTTCTACAGAGAAGAATTAAGCCTTTTTAAATGTGTTTGTATAGTGGTGGGGGTGTAAATCTCACCTATAAAATCACATGGGCTACAGCCTTTGAGGGGAGCTATTTATTGCTAACCTTTTCAGTCTCTTATTGTTCTGTTTCTTTTATCAACTTCTTGTTGAGACAGTTTGGTTTACTTTATATTATTCTTAAATTTTTCCATTTTGTCAAAACTGTTGAACTTATTGATATCAGCTTTAAAAGACACCTTCCTACAAGTATTTCAATGTATTTCCTACATGTGGCTCTATCTTCCCCCCACTTTAATATATTTTTGTTTTCTCACTGTTTCCCCAAGCAAACCTCCTGTGAGGTTGAGTATTTTTATTAACTTTTCAATTATTTATCAATCTATTTTCTTGGTTTCCTTAATCATTAACTTCTGGTTTTAGTTTTGCCAATTTTTTCTTTTCCTTTTTAATGTTTTAAAATTTTAGGTATTCTTTTTCTGCCACTTGCACTTGAATGTTTTATTTTCTCCTGTTTTATAATAAAACAATTTCAGACTATGGATTTACCACTGAGTATAGCTTAATGTGTTGTTATTCCTTTTTTAACAGTGTACAATTACAATTTTGATGTCATTTTAAGAGTTAATCTGGGTAGTAACTTTTATTTCTAAATGGTTGTTTTTTATTGTTGTGATTATTTTTTTCATTTGTGATTTCCAAAGGTAGATCACACAATTATATGTCATTGCAATTGTGAACACACACACACACACACTCACCTCGTAGGCTTGATCATTAACCTGGGAGTAATTAAGAAACCCACAACTGAGTTTAACTATGAGCAGAACCAATCATATTTTTACTATAGGAAGCCTTTCTAATTTCCATGTGAAGAAGGCAGTTCAGAAGGGCAGAGAGACTTGTTAGGAATATGTAGAGTAATCCAGGCAAGAGATCATGGTATCCTGAAATAAAGGACTGTGGATATAGAGAAATATGGATACATTTATGAGATATATATCCTGTCAGTAGTATCGGCTAATGAAGGAGAGGGAGTAATAAAAGATGACACTGGGGATCCTGGCTTGAGCAACAGTTGATGCCATCCACTGAGATAAGGAGGAAGAAGGTGGAGCAAAGGTGGAGGGAGGAGAGAGTTGAGACAGGTAGTTTCCAATGCCTATAAATCTCTAAACTGAGATGATAAGGAGGCAGTAGAAAACACAAGTTTCAATAAAGAAAAATAAATCTGGCTATTTTATTGTATTTTTTTAAAGGGGAAGAAAGAGAGAAAAGGTCTAGGTAAGAGATAAAAATTTGGGGGTCATCGTTGTACGTCTGATAATAGAACTCAATGAATGAGTGAGATTAGGTGGAAATAATCTGTAGGCTGAAAGAATAGCCTACAATTCAACCTTAAATTCTGAGAAAAATCTTTATTTCTTCTTTCTATTTTAAAAAAGGAAACACTTAAAATATTAATATATGGAATCTCATACATAATTGTTTACAGTATTTCAAAACGGAGTCATTTTATGCATACCTCTCTTAATCTCAACTTTCTTCCCCCTATTCATATCTTGTAATAATCCTTTAAAATGAGTTGGTCTGGCTCTATTTCATTCCTTTTAATGTCTGCATTATATTCCATAGAGGAGAGAACAATACATTATTGAACTATTTTCTTAGTTAAGCATTTTCTTTGTGTTCTGTTTTGTGCCAAGATAAATAATACTGTAATAAACATCTTGAAATGAGTCCTTACATATTAGTGGTTGGGCATGGTATGTTCGCAATATCACATGGTGAAAACTCGACTCTAGCCTGTTTTTTCAGCTCTACACTAGCTTAAAAGATAGCAGCTTTTTCCCTGGTGTGATGAGAGTGCTAGCAGCAAAGCTTTATAATTTTGTCTCTAGGATGTGGCAAGTGGGTAACATGACCCCTTTATTCTGCATTCTCAATGGGGAAGTTCATGGTGGATTAGGCCATATTCTGGCTTGACTGAAAAGGCCGAGTTCAAATGATCAGGTTGACCAGGATTAATTGCCTTATGCACTTGGTTGTCACCAGTTTCCAGAGACTTTTCAGGAAACTACCTCTTTTCCAGGAGGCTGGTCTACAGGAGGTCAGTCTTGGGCAGAACAATCCTTAACTCTTAATATCTTTAGCTAGTTTTCTTTTAATTTCTACTCTTCCCCTCTCCCGTCTCTCTCTCTGTCTCTGTCTTCCCTTCTTCAGAAATCATTTCAAAAACTCATACATAATTGGTAGTTAAAGTGATTCAACCACTTTGGGAAACAGTTTGTCAGTTTCTTTAAAAGCTAAACGTATGCTTACTACCCAGCCTGGGAATTCCATCCTAGGCATCTACCCAAGAAAAATAAAAATGTATGCCCACAAAAAGATATTTACATGGAAGTTCAAAGTGCATTAATCATGGTAGCCTGAAACTGGAATCAATCCAAATGCCCGTAAGGTAGTAAATGAATGAATGAATATATATATATATATATATATATATATATATATATATTCATTCTGTTATATATATATATTCATTCATTCATTCATTCATTCAAGACTATTAATATGTTTCTACTAGATAGTGTCAGTCTAATTCAAGAATTCCACTTTCTTCTATCTATATATTATGCATAAGATAGCAAACTGCTCAGCAAAAGAAAGAAACTATGACACACAAAACAACACAGATGAACCTCAAAAATATTATACTCCATTTAAAAATATTATACTCCATTTAAAAAGTCAGATATTAGCCACTATAAACTATATTGTTTCTGTTACATAAAACTGTAGAAAAAGCAACATAATAGAAATTGAAAGCAGATCACTGGTTGTCTGACACCCAGGGATGACAGCAGGGATCAACTGCAAAGGGCCCAGATAAACACTTGAGAATTGTATCCGTTTCCTGTGGCTGCTGTAACAAATTACCACAAACTCAGTGGCTTACAACAAACAAACACAGCAATGTTCTTCCAGTTCTAAAAATCCAGAAGTCCAAAAGGAGTCTTAAAGGGTTAAAATGATGCAGAGCCACGCTCCAGTGGAGGGTTTAGGGAGAATGTTTTCTTGCCCTTTCCAGAGTTTAGAGCTGAGTTCCTTGCATCCCTTGGCTCATGGCCCCTTCCACCATCTTCAAAGCTAGTGGCATAAAATTTTTCTCTCTGACTCTGCTTCCGTTGTTTCTGTCACATGGTCTTTATCTGTTCTATCAAATCTCCTTATGTCTCCCTTGCCAAATTTAAAACAAACAAGAACCAGTAAGGAAGAAGCCAATGTCAGAGAGACCCACAAGAAGAAATATACAATTTTTGCAGTAACACAATTAGTTCATAAAAGCTCTTGGATCTGCCAGTCTTATTCCATATGACCCCTGACATTCACTCTCCATTGCATTCTGTAAATATATTGACCCAAGGCTCCCTTGAAAGAGAAAACATAAGGAGATTTGATAGAGCGAAGGGCTAAAGATGTAAAAGATTTGATAGACAGAAGAGATAAAGTTGTATCTACAGAGGAGATAAACATGTAATTGCGTTTGTTACAGCCAGCTGCTATCACAAACCAACCTGCAAATTTAGTGGCTAATGCAGTACATGTTTTTGTTTTTTTTTCTTATCTAGAAGACTATTAATATGTTTCTACTAGATAGTGCCAGTCTAATTCAAGAATTCAATTTCCTTCTGTCTTGAAAAAACACACCTCAGAACTATTAGCATCGCCTGGCTCAAAAGTGGAAAACTCACTTCTGTTCTCATTCCATTGGTAAGAACTAGACACATGCCCATACTTAAAATGCAAGAGGTGCTGAGAATTGAAGTCCTTGGATGGAAAGCTGCTCCCCAGGACATTTCTACGCTGTGGAGTACAATAGTGCCAGTGCCAAATTTAAAGCAAATTTAAAAAGTAAGGAATAAGCCAAAGTCAGAGAGACCCACAAGAAGAAATATACATTTTTTTCAGTAACACACCAATTAGTCCATAAAAGCTCTTGGATCTGTCAGTCATATTCCATATGACCCCTGACATTCACTCTCAACTGCATTCTATAAATACATTGCCCCAAGGCTGATTTAGAGCAAGACATTTTTACAAAGACCTGACAATCCAATATCTTATCTTAATTTCATGCAGTTCATACTCTTCATCGTATGATGGCCCACAGTCCATTACTGAAGGATCAGGTATTCCTAGTCTGTGAACAAGGAGATCGAAAAATATACTCCCAGTCTATCTTTAATTTCTTCTTCTAGTTCTAAGGTTTTTCTTGCACCACTTATGATTTTCCAGTGCCAAATGCATCATGAAGTCATAGTAGAATCTATGTTATCTAAATTTTACTATCAGGGTTCTGATTTTTTCTATCCAAAGGGTATGCAAAAGCCTGCCCATTCTGCCATATGGAGATAAATCAAGATTTCTAACATGTAATGAAGGAGTGACCAGACTTAAAGCTTTTGCCCATCTGACTTTATTCTAATTCTGGAGGAGAAACATGAATCTTCTACAAACTGAACTTATTAGCACAAAAGACAACAGTAGAATAAAAAAATAAAGGTTTTTGTAATTGTTTCATACCTAAATGCAAGTTACAAAAATAGAATGTCATTGTGTACAATTACTCTAGATTTGTGCCCAATTTGGGAGCACAAATCTAAGCTCTCATCTGTTCATACTTTTTCAGGTATGCAGGCACCATAAAAAATGTCCAAGCAGAAAATGAATTGAGCACTTCTCTGGGAACATATGTATTTCTTCAATCTGAGATGAAGTATAACTTCTAGAAAACATGCAGAAGGGAGAAGCCAATTTTTAACCTACATTTTAGGCATCACGGGCAGCTTTAAAATTAATTCAGATATGTAGCAGGCAAAGTATTGACTAAATACATCATCACATAAAATGAGTTAAACATACTCTTTGCCTTCGAATATATAGTTTAGCTGTGAGGGGTAGATACTCCAAATATATATATACATACACACACACACGTATATATACATGTACATATACACACATATATGTGTATATATATGCACTCACATATATGTGTATATATGTATGTATATATATGTGTGTGTATATATACCTTCTAACTAAAAATGTACACATGCTCATTCATAACACATCTATGAAAACTGTGAATGGACATTTTGAATATTTATGATTTGAAGATTACCAAAATACATGTTCATTTATGTTAACATACTCTATAAAGTCAAAATGTATACCAATAAATAGCTTACAGTTTGATTAGGTCACTCTCCACTGCTCCCTTTTTTGTTATTGTTTTTTGGTTTTTGTTTTGTTTTGTTTTTGTTTGTTTGAGTTCTTTTTCTTTCATTGCTCCCTTTATTCTGTGGTATAGACAGGTCAGAGTGCAAGAAGTATCATTCTTATCATATTCTTTGTGAATGGTGCTCCTCAGAGTTGTATAGTCCATCAGTGTCAAGCTTAAGGCCAGCATTGAGCACTGTGGTAAGATGGACCGAGAAAGGAAAACTTTCTCTCTGCTACACTCATGATAGCTCATTTATTTACATGGCATCTATGATGTGTTCATTGGGTATTTAGTTAAAACATTTGTGCTCAAAACATGGTTTGGCCATAGGCTAGATATTACAAAACTTATTTAAACTCTCTGATCTTTTTACCCAGTTTTCACACAGGAATAATGATACCTTCCATACATACTGTTATGAGGCTTGGATTAGACTAAAGTTGTCAAGCTAAAAAACCATGCTCAAGTGCTCAGAATTGATAGAGCCTACTATAGAGTTGAGGGTATATTCTCATGAGAAGAACAGAAACATATGGGATGTCTCAAACATAAAGGGATGTCTTAGGGTCATTTTTATTTACAGACTAGCCCTGGGGAATGCAATCTCTCACGAATATATTAAGTTTGTAAATCAGCAAGTGAGTGGGAATCTATCCATTTTGATTAGTGTCTCTACCCCCACAGACAGGAGATTTCGAATATCTCAAATGTCAGTGTTCCAGCGCTGAGCAAGCTGCTCTCAACTTCTATTCTGTTTGCCTTACTATTAATTAAGTCTTACAAAAAACCTGTCTCATGTCTTGCTATCCATGCACACATCTTTTGCCTTCCCAGATTGAAAGTGGCTTTTAATCCTTGATCACATCTTTCTTATCTTTTCACACTTCCGATTTTCAGCACACATCCTGTGAGCATAGTAAGTGCTCAATAAATGTTAGTTGAATTGAGGAGCACTGAGAAGCAAAGTAAGTAACATGTTGGTGACGAAATATGTATTATAAGGCATTCTATACTTTGAAGGACTTGGAAATAAAACAAAGAATCTAGGGACTTTTAGTAATTGAGTTGGGGCTGTAGCTATGAGAGGGTTGCACACACAGAATCAAATCATATAGGCGAATGTTGGCAGCAGCCTAGCAGGAAAGAACAGTCTGTGCTCTCCAGATACACACCAAATAAGTTTGGAGAAATATGGTAATTGTGACTAATATGAAATTGAAAAAAGAATGGGGAACCAGCTTGACATCTGATTACTACTTAGTCAATATTCAAGCTTATAAGAAAGTGAACAGATGTTAGCCAAAGCAGATGTGAAAATACCCATAATAAAGACTAAAGGGATTTGGCCACTTGCTTATAAAAATCTATATTTTGGATGAAAAAACATTCAAATTAATTCAACAAAATGAGGTGTATTTGGCTCATTTATTCCATTTTTGCTCATTTATTTCATTTCCAACAAAGTTTATCAAAAGTTTGAGATTAGGCAGTTGACAAAAATCTCTCACCAACTGCAGCTCAGCGTCCAAAATCACTCCTCTCTTCCCTGGCAGGGTCCAACAAAGGACCTAAGTAGGCATTTCTTACTTATAACAAGCAGGGTTATCAATACAAGTAGGATCAAAGAGTGGAAAATGTCAAGAACCTGAAGTTCAGAAGTTAGAAGGCTACAAAATCATGTGAGGCCCAAGTGTCAGTATTTGTTTTTAAGGATTCAGGTAATTCTAATGTATAGCTAATGTTTGAGAAATACTCAGTTAGAGATAAGACAGACCTTCCCAAAAGCTAATAATGGGACTTGACAACTAAATTCTCAGCCATTCTCTGGAACCTAACTTGAGGGGGGAGAAAGTAGCAACAAATACTTCATGATATCAGCTCTAATCAAACACATTTGATTTCACAACTAGGCACTGGGCAAGAAAGGACAAGAAGAAGGAGTTGTATAACATGGTGATAGAGTTAATAACAATGTATTGTATTCTTGAAAATTGCTAAGATTAGATATTGAGTGTTCTCAATGCACAAAAAAATTATGTCTGTGAAGTAATGCATGTTAATTAGCTCAATTTAGCCATTCCAGAATGTATACATATTGCAAAACAGTTGTATACTATATCTATGCAATTTTTATTTATCAATTAAATACATAAGTAAAAAAAGGAGAAAAAAGAGGAGGAAGAGGAGGAGGAAGAAGAAAGGGAAAGAGAAGTAGGAGGAAGAGAAAGAGCAGGAGGAGAAACAGGAAGAGGAAGAGGAAATATATTAATAACAGCAGCAAACAGAAACTCTGTGCCAGGCACTGTTCTAGGTGCTTTGAACTCAGAAACTCAAAATAACCCCGTGTGGTTCATGGCTACTCTCTCTGGAAGGAGCTACATTTTCCAATTTTCTTCTTTGCTACATTTGAAATAGATGTTGGTATCCTTGGGAACTAAGCAAATTTTATAACCTGTTTCTTGCCCGTAGGATGTTGCGGCTCATCGGTCATTTTAAGTTTCCATTGGCCTGAGACACTGAGTCCTGGCTCATGGTTTCTTTGACAACACAACAGTCTCAAACATTTAGTAGACTTCTTACCTCTTTGATGGCAGTCAACTCATAAGCCAAAAGTCATAGCCATTTACTGTTTTTTTCTAGAGAGAGTTCTTGATCTGCTGCATTTCTTCACTCTTTCAATCCCTTATTTCTAGACTTAGTGATGAATAACTTGGGCTCATCTGGCTTCCTGGGTAGACCTGTACTTCCAGCCTTTTTTCCTAAGTGGTTTTGTCCAATTGATATCATTTGTGGGTCATCACTTAACCCACTTAGAGTTTTGAATGGGACAGCTGTACTCTTGCTTTGATGACTACTATAAGTATTAACTTTAATCCACTTGGTACCTCAAAGAATTTCTAGATCTTATATTTTTTATTTGTTGTAAAGAAGAGTGCCTTTCCACTCTACATATTGCCAAATTTGTGGGTATTTTCTAATCCCTTTCATTCATGTTGCAAATCAGGGTGTTCTCTTCTGAGGTCATCTCTTTGACTAATACATTGTGAAATGTAGCCAACATCACCCAACACACACTGCTAATATTTATATTTCCAATGTATTTCCCTGGGACCATATGTTCATTAGTTACCTGATCTGCTTTCCATGTTATCAAAGATTTTACCAAATAACTTTCATTGAAAAGTAATGGAATATCATCCCTCTAAATTCTGATAATAGGCTTGCTGTCTGCATCCAGTTTTTTAAGGCAATGCCATATATTTACGTTTTTTGTCATGGCAGCAACTTACTGTGAGTTACCAATTAACCACCTTAAATACTCAGTGGCTTAAAGTAGTATGGTTTATTTCTCACTCACATTTTATGTCCATTGCAGGTCAGCCAGGGCCTCTGCTCTATGTGGTCTTTACTCCTGACGATAGAGGAGTCACTATCTGAATTATTGTAAGTTGCTGTGGTGAAGTAAAAGTGCAGCTTTTCATTTCTGTTTCACAACAGAAATTAGATTCTCCATCTGAAAGTGAATGGGGTTCCTATCTTTTGCAACCCCTTGGCCAATATCAGTCACACAGTCCCACCTACAGGAGGGTCAGGCAACACAATCCTACCATTAGCCGAACAGCACTACTGAGGACAAATCTTGTCTCCACACTATTGCTAGAATGACCCAAGTAAATCATGTCAGATTGTGCCATTCAGAGCACCTCCAGTTGCTTCCCATACCACTCAGCAAAAGAGCCAAAGTTCAAACAATGGCCCTTCACAGCCCTCCATCATCTGGCCTCCTGCTACCTTTTGGCTGCATCTCCCATCCTTTCCCCTCCTCTCTGCTCCAGCTGCACCCAGTCTTTTTAAAATACAACGTTCTTAAAAATTACTTTTATCTATTTTATTCACTGGAAGATCTTAAGAGCCTAGTACTACTAGTTGCTCAATGAATACTTCCTGGAGGGAGAAATGAATAAATCAATGAACACAATACTGGTTCCAGGGCAGCAAAGCACTGACTGGGACACAACATACCAGGAAGAGCCTCAGATTTTTTGGAGGAAAAGAAGAAAAGGAAAAAGAGAAAGATGAAAAGGAATTTAGCAAAAACAAAAAGGAAGTTTTTCTTTTTCCTAATTTTCCCTATAACTTATTCAGGTTTGTGAGAGGATCAATATTTAAGAGGACACAATATAATGAAGACAATATTTGGACCTAAATTTATTCTTTCTTCTCTTCATTTTCCTCCCATGACTCTTGATCTCCCACTGATTTGAAAATCTGTCATGCTTGCATTATTGGCACTGAAAAATACGTGGTTAAGGAAAATAGAGATTTCCCTAAATTGTAAACTAAGGGAAGAGTCTGTAAACTCACAGAAAAGAAAGTGAAATATGAACTTTCTTGAAGTATGAATATGAACTATTTCGTATTTCAAAATATGAACAGGATATACTTTTACCTTGGAGATCTGTGATAATACCTCCCACATGTAGGATGGAGAGATCTAGAAGAAAGAGTCATCAATCTCCTTGACATAACAGGTGGTCTTTTCTCAGTTCAACAAAATAGAAAACTAAGGCATAGAGCAGTGTAATGAATTGTCTAGAGTCACAGAAATTATGAGCAGCAGAAGTTAAGTCTCTATTACAATTGCTGAGCCCTGAATTATTTGTTTCTTTTCTGCCCTATAGTGCCCACAATAAGGTCTTATTCTAAATCCAACTGGAGGCAAGATTCGGTAATTTTTGGTTAGCACAGCAAACCTGAGTCAGACAGCAGAATTTGAATTTGAGAAATTAACATCACATTCTGAAATAATAGATTAAAATATTTAACATAAATCTTTGCAAAAATTTACATAAGACAGAAGTTTGATAGACGTTTGTGAATAAATAGTTTTATATCCTCCTTTTCCTAAGAGAGTAAAAATGGCTATAATTTTGTGTATTGCTCATCTTCCTTTTACCTCCTGGAACTTAGGCTAAGTTTTCTGCTGAGCCAAAAACTGGCCCTAAGTATACACACCCACATAAAGACTTAGAGGCTGCCTGGCCCAGTATTTTCTGGACATTTTTAACCTGCAAACCCCATTCACATAACCTTTCAAAACATGAATTTTAAGTTATTTCAATGTTTTTGTATCCAAAAAGATGCAAATTTAGGTTAGAAATTTCACTTTGTAGATCAGTAAAAGTTGTTTTACTTAATATATAAATCAATAGTGTTAACAATATATCATAGAGGCCCAAGAACATCAGAATACACATTCTTGAATACACATTCTTCTCAGATACACATAGAGCATTTACAAAGACTGGCCATAGTTAGGCCATAAGACGAGCCCTAATATACATAAAATAATTAAAATCATACTAAGTAAGACCACAATAAAATTAAAAATGAAATAACACAAGGATTTTAGAAAGTCACAATTATTTAGAAATTAAATGATGCATTCCTAATAACCAGTGGGTCAGGAAGAAATCACAAGGGTAATTAGAAAATACCTTGAGATGAAAGAAAATAAAAGCACAACATACCAAAACTTGTAGCTATAGATAAATCAGTACTCAGATGTCACATATGCAGTGGCAGAAGTTCTGAGCTAATGATGAACTAAGTCATGAGCACACCTAACTGCAACTAACTATTCCCAGAACATGGACATGAACAGCATCAGACTGCCCTATTTAAAAGGAGCCTATCATCAACTGTGATTTGAACCACTTCTTACCTTTATCACCTAAGCATTTGCAAGCAGTTGATTTTGACCAACCAAGTCGTTATGCAGATAAAGAATCTGAGGTCTAGAAAGGATGACATTTGTTCACTGTCACACAGATGAGTAGTGACAGAGTCAGTAGGCAAAGCCAGGCTTTTGGTGACTTTTACATCCAACCATGCTACACCAGTCACTTTTCACACATACATGGCTGCCAACTCATGAGTTTGGTGCTGTTATTAATAAAGCAAGATGGCATATATTATGTTAGTTTCCATACCACACCATAAACAAACCATACCATGAAGGCACTCAAATTACATATAAATCATGTTTATCTTTCTGAGGTTAGTAAGTCACAATTTGTTTTCTTCTTGTATGATGAAATCATCTTCTTGATTTTAGAAATCGCTTTCCTTTGGTCCAGCCTCTTGGGGTAAATATTTGCATGATTGTATGCAGTGGTACAGATAAAATATCTCCTGAAATTTGTCCAGCTGCTCTTTTTTGACGTTATCTCTGGAGCTGATTATCTGGTATCATGACTACATAAGGACTGCAGGATAAAAATATGTTTCCCCTTTTATTAGCAAATAGAACAATAGTGACTTTGGCAGAAAATCCATATAGTTTGTTGCTCTCTTCTATGGACTACAGATCATGATGCCTGCGATCCTGGGATTTATCTTTCAAGGAAGGTTCAAAGGATTTATAGTAAGCTTGGATCTTATTCAAATCAGGATCAAATTCTTTTTGTCACATGCATATGGAAAACAGTAAATTGTTTGGAACTTTTTGGAGTTTGGTATGTTCTAACAGGAAGACTATGTCCCCTGTTCTCCTCCCTTCTTATAGGGCAGGCACGACAACACACACACGTCAGTGGGGAAGCAGCAGAGTATTTGGGTGTGTGGCAGCCTTAGTGTTGCTGATAAGACTGGCTACTCAGCATATAGAAAGCTTGGGGCCCAGAGAAAGTTGCACTCATCCTGCTAGGAATAAAAATCTTTCTTTCCTATTGAAGTCAAACTCAAGAGCAACTCCTCCACTGGGAAAGTGGGAATGGCTACATTTGAACATACCATCTAGTATGTGCTCACAGAATCACTATAATCCTGTATGCTGAAACATGGGGACTTTTAAAGGCTTCAGTAGTAATACCACTCATACTCACCTAGGTTTTGAGTAAAATGAGAAACAGAACAAAAAGTGGACCCGACTATGACATTATTTCTGCTAAAGACTATGTGGGAAGATATAACTCAGGATGAGGCCATATGTGCTTCCTAATATTAAACTCTAGAATCAAATAGACTTTCCTACCCTGTCAGCAGCAATTCTGGACCTAGGAAGACTCTAGAGGGAAGACCCACAGCACCAAGGGGCTGAGAATGTATGACTCCTAGGACCAGATCTGATCATGAGAGGGAAAGGGGAGCTGGGTCAAGCATGTTCCACTTTTTCTTCTCATTATTACCAATTTGAGAAATGATCATACCTTCCTTGGGGCACAGTGAGTGAAGGAGGTGAAGGCAGCTCAGGAGTGTTATACAAGTGGAGCTCATTCCCATGGAAGGTGACATCAGGAGTGAAAAACAAGCGGCCCATGCCAGGAGTATCTGATTTATTATTAATCTTTATTAAAGTATCCTACACCACAAGAGCATATTTGCTAGAAAAATTTCATGTTTAAATCTGTGTGTAAGTTTACATCCAGTCAAGTCTGGGTTCTACGCTGATGATAACACATTCCTTGACAGGCTGTTCACTCAGCCATGGCACACTTGCACACAGGCTCTGATCATCCTTCCATAGGAAGTCATAGTCAGGAGCTTGTCTCCCAGTGATAACATCTTGGTTCCTTATCACCATGACCTTGGTACTTGAAGCCATCTCCCTTTAAAGAGCTAATCGAAATAGGAAGTCAGTTACATTGTGTCATCTTCGCCATGCTAGATCGAAGATAGGGGCTAATGGCACAGCCAGAGCTAAGGTAATTAGGAAATGTCTATATAATGCTAATATCTTTGTTCCAGCCAATGGACGGAGATGACATAAAGCATAGGCCCTTTTTGCAGATATATAAAGATGTAGTGTACAGGCATTTAGAAATAGGTGATTCAGTTCAACAATGTCAACAATTATAACAATAGATTTTTCACTTTTAAGAACTACTATTCCTCTAAAATTATTGTTCTTGAATCTGCTCCCTCTTTTGTCATGTCAATTCTGGCTTCCTCATCATTTGGTAATTGTCTTTAAGACTAATACATGTTTTTAGGTGTTTCCTCAGGATGTCAAACAGCATGCCTAATTTTTCTGAAACACAAATAATTCTTTTCCACTTTCATACTCCTTGGAGATCAGTAAAATAGTTCCACAACTGTCCCTCAAAATAATTTTTGCATAATAGTGTTGGTGTTTTCTTGATGTAATTAGCAAAATACCAAGTCTGAATTGGTAATTAAAAAACACTTTTAAAATTAAAAAAAAGTCAGGGTTAGAAGAGGTTATTATCTCTTTTTCTAGTATGGGGTGATCATAGAAGGATAAGATTAATATTGGTATCAACAGTACAGTTTTTTTTTCTTTCCACTTATCTGAATTACTTGGGTAAGTATTGCAAAGATGATTCATCAGGAACCAAGAAAAATGTCACATTCAAGATCACTCAATGAATAATACTTTTGGGACTTAAATTTTTATCAACTAAAAAAAGATCTCACAATATAAAAATTTCACTACCACCAAGAGAGCCAGATCGCATTCAGCAACTTTTAAAATGTGCACAACTTAACTTGTATAGAGTCATGGATTACTAAAAATGGAAGATTTTATTGTGCTACTTTGTCCATCCTGTGTCTCATATTCAGAAGACTTTCAATAACATCCCTGGTAAGTTTTAAACAATGGAGAGATCACAGTCTGAAGCCCTCAATCTATTATGTTAGAAAAGGCAAATAGACAATTTATCTTACTAGTATCTGATACATTCTATTATCTACTATCATAATGTGTCTTCTGAAACAAAACCAACTCAACCCTTTCATTACATGATTGGTGTCTTGTCTTCCTTAAACCTTTTCTTCTCCAAGGCAAATGTTCTGCTTCTTTAACTGCTCATGAGACTCATATGGTAGCCATAATCAGCCTGAGAATGCTTTTTTTTTTTAATTTCAACTAATAACTATTTAACTAAATAAAATGACCCTTGGGAAAAACTTTTTCCAAAAATTTAGTTTCTCAGAAGCCAACTCCAGTTTATCTCATCATTTTGTCTTATTTTTCCAAAGTGTATGTAAAGTAGACACTCATTTTTCTGGCACTCCCTAGAATCTTTACCATAATTTGGGGAATAACCATTTTGATTTTTCCAATTGTCCCTTGGCGATGTAACACAATCACACTGTAACTCAATACTGTTCAGATAAGGTCTGGTCAAATAGATTGAGAAGTTCACATCAGAGTCAAACCAGGTCAATGAAATGAAAACCTGAGAATTGTCCTGGCATTCTCTTTAAGCTGGCAGATCAGAAGCCTGGAGCTGGCCCTCTTTGGGACAGCCTGCTTGAGAATGAAACCATTACCATCGAGAAATAGAGAAGAGACTGAGTGAAACAATGTTCCAATGATCAGTATTTGAAGTTCTGGCTGAAGTTAGTCTTGCTCTGTTAGCCTCTCAGTTACAAAAACACATCTGTCTTCTTTCCTGTTTAAACCAGATTAAGTAGCATTTTGGTCAATGTCTTCCAAAAGCTTCCTAATTAATATACTAGGTATGCTGATATATATGTTAAGATATATACATATATGTGTATAATATATACAGAGAGTTTATTGAGAGAGATCCTTTTTGAAGCAATGTAGATATAACATTTGACTTCTGGTACATAGAACAGGATTTATCTTCTTCATCTGTAACATTGTGTTATTACTATATTATCATTGGTTCAAACATGTCTTCTTTTCATGTTTTATTGTATCAGATATTCCCCCTTCAAAGTCAGCCTTTTTGCATGCTTCTGCTCCCAATCCACCTCTCACAAATTTTACTTTTTATGTATATGTATGTCAACATACAATACCTAGCAACACTTTTAATATATTTTATTTATTTGCGTAAATAGCATTAAGCTATATGACCCTTCAGCTTATTGTTAATAGCATTTTGATCTATTCATATTATTACATGTACAACTAGTTCATTTATTTTGGGTCCAGTGTAGTAGGCCCTCATATGAAAATTTTACACTTTGTTTTCCCATTTATGGATTTCTAGTTTGTTTTCAAGTCTTTGCTACTTCAAACAATGCTATTATTAACATTCTCATATGTGTTTCTTTCAGTATCTGGGCAAGACATTTTCTGAAGTGCACACTTAAAGGTACAGTTGCTGGGTGTTACAATATGCACATATTCAATTTCCCTCAATCCTGCCAAATTGTTCTCCAAAATAGCTGCACCATTTTCCCTTCTACAGATGTGCATAAAGGTTTCTTTTTCTCCATATCCTCCTGACCCCTTGGTTTATCTTATCCGGATATTCTTTCTCTCCCCTTGGTCACATATTAGTCCTTGAAATCATTTGCATAACTTGGGTTTTGTTTTCTGATTTGTTGGTCATGACTATGACTATAATTATAATTTGTCTCCTCAGAAAGCAATTTTCCCCAACCAGTCTCAGGCCATGACTGACAGCCTGCATTATTTCTTAATTCTATTTGAAATTTATTACTATCTTTTCAAGGAAGAGAAGAACAACTGTATAAATTGTGCAATTTCCTGTGACAGCATTTCCTAAAATCCTATGAAAAAAAGATCTTCATGCTTCTCAAACTCTTCCTAACGGCATTTTCTCTAAATGATCTTTTATGATTTATCATTTTTTATTGGATGATTCCCTCACACCTCATTTCCTTCATTGTACATAGTGTTATTTGACCAAGTGTAACATAAATTCCCCTTGCAAAAGAAAAATAGAAGAATCAGAAAAAATTAATTTTATTTTTCCAGCAATCACTTTGCAACTTCCTATGTTGCAAACACAGATAAGAATCCCAATATTCCCAGCCTGTCTGAGGGTCTGGGCCATGTTCCTCTTTTATCCTGGAAGTGAAACAAAGGAAACAGCCCATCTTGTAAAACACTCATTCAAATTCCACTCTCTATGTGATGGGCTTCCTACAACTGCTACATAAAGTGTCAATTGAAACCAGCCTTGTCATAGAGACTTTTACAAAATATGAACAGTGCTAAATACCTTAAAGTGAATCGATTTCTACTGAAAGTGTTTTAACCTCCTTTTAGGTCAAGAAATAGCAATTTTCTGAGCTTCACTGTAACCTGAGAATTAATCCTAAGAGGCAGGTGTGCACTGCATACATCATTTGTTCCATGAAATTTATTGAAGACTCCTTTGTATAAGACTGTCCTAGTAACCCTTTTCCCTCCCTTCAGGCGGAGGTGTGGTTCTGGAGCAATGGAGTGGTGACACTTTGAGGGTATTCTTTCCACTAGAGATTGTTTATTTGTTACTTTCTTTTCTTTTTTCTTTTCTTTCTTTTTTTTTTAGACGGTGTCTCGTTCTGTCACCCAGGCTGGAGTGCAATGGCACAATCTTGGCTCACTGCAACCTCTGCATCCTGGGTTCAAGCGATTCTCCTGCCTCAGCCTCCTGAGTAGCTGGGACTACAGGCACCCGCCACCATGCCCAGCTAATTTTTGTATTTTTAGTAGAGACAGGGTTTCATCATGTTGGTCAGACTGGTCTTGAACTCCTGACCTCGTGATCCGCCCGCCTTGGCCTCCCAAAGTGCTGGGATTACAGGCGTGAGACAACACGCCCGGCCAATTTGTTACTTTCTTTAAAAACAAAATTAGATTTGACTCCAGGGCAACATAAGATGTGAGCCTCTTTTAAATTTGTAAAGATGGAATGGGCATTGGGTAAATTTTACAGATGAATGAACTGAGGCTCTGAGAGGTTAAATACTTTAGCAAGGATTCACAGCTGGGGTTATGACATACTAGACCCGAGCACAGGGCATAATCATGAACTGGAGGAGAAAGTACTTGGCAAAGAATAAAGTGACACACACAGTGGATAATGGTGATTGCTTCTGTATGGCCTATTCTCTGTAGGACTGACATCTCAGAGTGGGGGCTCGTATGTATGGGACAGTAACAATGATGATAATTATTGGCTCTAACAGTGACTGCTCATTACGTGCCGGACACTATTACTACTCCAGATACTTTATTAACTTATTGAATCCTTCCAACAGCTCTATGAATAACTGTTAATATCTCCGTTGTAATGCTAAAGAAATTCAGAGAACTTAAGCCAGCAACTCGGAATTACACAGTAAGAAGCCAAGCTGAGTGCATAATCACAGCTGAGCACCAGCACCTGTATGCTTCAAAACTGCATGCCTTGCTTCTGCAACCTAAACAGTACTACATATAAACTCTACATACGTGTTTTCTTGGATGGAAATATACCTATCCAAATATAGGCAGTATAAAATCATTGTTTCCTACAACCTAGCCAGTCTAGAAGTTGTGCTCTCTTACTCAGAGTCGAGAGACTCTTATATCTAGATCTCTTTTTTTTTTTTTATTATACTTTAAGTTTTAGGGTACATGTGCACATTGTGCAGGTTAGTTACATATGTATACATATGCCATGCTGGTGTGCTGCACCCACTAACTCATCATCTAGCATTAGCTCTCTTAAGCACCCATGGTTCAGTTTTTCTTTTCTTTACCTGTGTAAGACATGGAAGGGCAACACATATTTTTCTCTTATTTCACTCTTCATTAAATAATATTGTACAACCACTTCAGAAGCTAGACAGGACTCATTCTGTAGCAAAATTATCTTGGCTTCTTTCTTCCCCGGGCCCTGAAACACTGTTACTAATAAAAGCCTGTCTTTCTAGTACTGAGATGCCCAGCAGAGAGTGTGAATCAGCCCAGGAAATAAGTATTGGTCCGATGAAATCAGTCAGTCCCTTGACCCTCCTCAATTCTCAGATGACTTTTCTTCTCTCTGGCACATTAAATCATTTTTTCCCCTCTAAATGGTGATGCATTTACTGATCACTAATATAATTCTTCATTCCTGGGTCAAGGGAGACTTTATGCTGACATATAGGTTGGAAGAAGGAATGGAAACAATTACTTATTTAGAAGAATGACTCAAATGCTCACTCATGTTTTCATTTTTTTCTACAGCTCTAGCGAAAGGTCCAAAATGATGTCCTAAGAAGACTATAGGGGAAAACAGACACCAGTTATCTCTGCTGTTTGCTGTCAGTTGTGTCTGTCTTCTTCCATTTATTCATTAAAGAATAACTTATCTCTGGTCTGTAAGGAGGAATTCAGCAGAATGAGGAATATGTGTTGTACCAGGGAAAAACAAAATGGGAAAAGCAATGAACCAAGGACAATAAGATGCTTCTATACTCCAAAGCAACTGGGGAGAGAAAGCATTGCAAATTTAAATAAATAATGGCTATCTTCATTTGGTAGATGACAGTGGGGTATTATAATTTTTAAAGAACAAAAGACAAAGTCTTGCTATCGATGCAGACTTCCTTCCTAAGACCCAGAAGTATGGCTCATTCCAGTCATGAAACAAGATATTGAAAGTCTCTGGAATGATTCTGCTACTGCATGTGTAAATCTAGCCCTAATGCAACTTCTAAGCACTTAAAGTGAATAATAGGTACTATAAGTACCAGGTTTGCATAAAGCTAGGCACCAACATGAAGATACATGCTTGGTAATGGCAGTATTTGATGGAACAAAGCAGGTTCCCCCTCCTGAGTTCCTGAAGGAAAACAACACAGTGTTTAAGGTTACACGCCCAGATTCCATAAGGCCTAGGATCAACTCATGGTCCCACCTTGCATTTGTGATCCCCATCATCCTAACCCTAAAGTATCTGATCCATAGATATTTAGATATTTATCTCCAAATTACCAATCCTCAGTATTACTTAATAATTATATGTATTGCTACCATTTATTACATGTTTATTTAATAAATTCTAGGTATTTTAAGAACTTTTCACACATTGGTAACTTTAGTCCTCCCAGAAACCCTGTGAGATAGCTACTGTTATTTTCATACCAGTTTTCAAATGAGTAACTGAGGAACAATATGGCTAAATAACTGCACATAGCATTTCCTCAGAAATTCTGAGGAAGGCCCAGATATTCTAACACAGTCTTCACTTCCCTCAAACGAGTTCTTCTACTATGCCACAGAGAAAGTAGTTACTTGCTTTCAAGAGCTATTAAATGATCATCCTTTTAAATAGCTTTTATTCCAGATTTAAATTGGCTTTGTAATATTCATTCTATTTAACAACAATGTTATGTGTTGTGGATTTATTTTGCCAACAAACGTATGAGATGAACAGCATTGCCAAGTCCATCTCCTTCAAAATTCTCTTTGTAATAATCTAGGAGGGCTTCCAGAGGAAGGAAAGTTGCTTTTACTCTAGGAGTACTTATTTAATTCAGCTAGACTTTTGTTGGTGTTAACACAATTGCACTGGATGGCTTGTGCATTCATTTTAGTTGCTATTCCTACTTATTGCCCCAAAGCTGGAAACGGGGAGAAGCTAGCATGAGTACTTCCTAGTTTTTGCACATTTGTAACATTATCCCCAGCCTGTCTGAGGGTCTGGGGTATGTTCCCCTTTTGTCCTGGAAGTGAAACAAAGGAAACAGCCCAATAGTTAGGTTAGAGAAGAAAGTTTGATAAGGTCCATAGACTACTTTTAAGGTCAAGGCACTTAGGGAAGGTAGAAAGTCAAGATATCACAGATAAGGTGAATAATCTGAGGAACCAAGGACACCACGGGGCTCTGTGTTACAAAAGGGAAACAAAAACCTACTAGTGATCCTGGAATTTAGTTCTTGTCAGCCCAGAACCTC
The DNA here is from genome assembly GCF_028858775.2 of Pan troglodytes. NCBI lineage: Eukaryota > Metazoa > Chordata > Mammalia > Primates > Hominidae > Pan > Pan troglodytes. The sequence continues at coordinate 69,386,269 of NC_072409.2, read as the reverse complement.
CTACTCCACATGCCCAATCCAGAACTGCTAGAGCATGCGGGAAGTCTTATTGTTCACAGAAGATTGAAAGCAAGGATTACTAGAAGTTTCAATGGGGGGGTTATATTAGAAAATGATTTAGCAAGAAATTCAGAATATACCTAAACAAGTCCAATCTGTTTCTTTATCAACTTTGATGTTGGCTTTCATCACCCAAGCAATAAAGGAAGCATTCTTTGTTTTCTGTTAGCATTTGTTTTTCTGCAAGCCAAGAGAGGAAAAGAAAGCAGACACAGAGCCCTGAAACAACATTTGAACTTTCAATCATCCTCTTCCAGATTTCTAGCATGGACCCTGGTTGTCTAGGGCCCATTAGCAGACCCTTCTTCATCAGGGCCAAGCTGGAGGTGAGAAGTAGAGAGTTGGAGATTGCTTTCAGCTCTGAGAATAAGATTCTTCAGATAGGAACTCATTATTCCCTACTTTTCACAGAAGACCACAGCTCATCTTCTCACCATGCCTTACAATATCTCCAGGCCTTTCTCCTCATCTTCTTATACCTACATATCCTTCAAGACCCAACTCAACTCAGGCCTCTTCTCTGCCATAGAGGCAGACAGTTCAGATTTTGGCTCTATCAGTTCCTAGGTGTAAAACTGGACAAGTTACTCAACGTCTCTGACCATTGTAAGTTGTGGATCCATAATGCTCACCTTGTAATGCTGCTGTGAGGATTAAATGAGAAAAACGTTTATTGGTGCTTGGCATATTGGAGGTATCCACTAAATACTTTCTTTAGCTTAATATATGTGACTCTCCAAGTCTTCAAGTCAAGTACTCATCTCATCTGTTGTTAAAGATAAAAACTGCAGATCAGCAAGGATTTTAGATCTCTAAATTACTTAAGAGAGGTCAGATTTCCCATTAGACGAAACTACAGTATGTTTATTTTTATTAGTATTATCATCATTATTATTAAAGCAGCATTAAAAGCTACTATTTAATGAGCACTTTTATTATTCCACTCAATCTTTTCAACAGCTTTGCTCTAGGTGTTTTTGTTATTTGTTGGAATTACTCCAAAGCCTAGCAGCTTAAAATAGCAACTAACTGGGCCGGGTGCAGTGGCTCACACCTGTAATCCCAGAACTTTGGGAGGCCGAGGCAGGTGGATCACAAGTTCAGGAGATCAAGACCATCCTGGCTAACACGGTGAAACCCTGTCTCTACTAAAAAAAAAAAATACAAAAAATTAGCCAGGCATGGTGGCAGGCACCTGTAGTCCCAGCTACTCGGGAGGCTGAGGCAGGAGAATGGCGTGAACCCAGGAGGCGGAGCTTGCAGCGAGCCGACATCGTGCCACTGCACTCCAGCCTGGGAGACAGAGCGAGACTCCATCTCAAAAAAATAAAATAAAATAAAATAGCAACTAACTGAGTATACCTCATGGATTTGTGGGTAAGAAATTTGAACAGGGCTCAGCAGGGAAGTTCTTCTGCTCCACGTGTATCAGCTGAAGTCACGTGGGACATTCAGCTGCTGGGTAGGCTTATTTGGAGGATTAAAGATGTCTTCATTACTGTGTCTGGTGTGGTGCCAGGGATGGCCGGAAGAATGTGCCCTGCTAAGGAAGTCAGTTGAAATGCTGACATAGCCTCTCCAGCTTTGTAGTTTTAGCATAGTCAGCCTTCTTAAGTGGCCACTTAGAACTCTTGAGCAGGAAACTTAAAAGACCAGTACAATATGGGATGGTACGTTGAGGGACTTTATGAAGTTCTTGTTTCTTTTCTTGTGGTTATTTTGGGAAAAGAATCAAAGCTGTTCTAATTTACAGACGTTATCTGCCAGTGCAATTTGGATGGCATCAATTCCCTCTTCCAACAGTCCAACTCTCTTTGTTCTTTCTCTCTTAGTCTCATCACAAGGTTACCATTTGGTGAAAGTTAGAGCAATCTGCATCCTAGTCAGGAATTAAAAGCTTCCAGTTCCTTAAGGCCTGTATCCAGACATTGCATTTGGCAAATGCAATCCATGATTCATAATAGCATGGTGACTTACCCAAGATCATACATCTAGTGGTAGAATAATCTTTCAGAAAGGTCTGGCACCATGCATACTCTCAAGTCTTAGCCAGTCATTTGCATTAGACAGTCTCTCTCTCTCTCTCTCTCTGTCACACACACACACACACACACACGCACGCACACACCAGCAGAGCTGGAAATGAATGCTTATTCAAGCAGTTCTGTTACCTCTGTGGAGAAGTGCCATGGGAATTATAATGGCAATCAGCTTCCCTGCTGCAATTGAAAAGTTGGTTAATGTATTGGCACTAATACAGCACCTCTTCCCATCACAGCAGAATTGGCTGTTACTGTTATAGCTGGATTATGGCCACTTCTCCCTCCTTTGCAAAATTTAAGTCTGTGATGTTCTCGTCAAGGGAAATGATGATAGAGGTACAGCAGGCTGGTGATTACATTTGCTCAGCAACAATCCGTAAATAACCTACACATTCCATTTCCTGGCTTTGATTTGGTCCCTCACTTATACAAAGGGCAGACTTCTGGGTATTGCAAGGGAAAACAGGCTGGGGCATGGGCAGGGGTCCACATGGCAGGGGCAGGGGAGGAAAAGCATAATGTGAGAGTCAGGTTGGTCTCGCTTCAAATGAGAAGTTATAGGCTGGGTGTGATGGCTCATGCCTGTAATCCCAGCACTTTGGGAGGCCAAGGCGGGTGAATCACTTGAGGTCAGGAGTTCGAGACCAGCCTGGCCAACATGGCGTAACCCCGTCTCTACTAAAAATACAAAAATTAGCTGGGCATGGTGGCAGGTACCTGTAATCCCAGATACTCTGGAGGCTGAGGCATGAGAATCGATTGAACCTGGGAGGTAGAGGTTGCAGTGAGCCAAGATCGCCTCATTGCACCCCAGCCTGGGTGACAAGAGTAAAACTCCATCTCAAAAAAAAAAAGGAATTTATAAGCAGACTGGCATCTTAAGCAACCTCAGGAAAATAACTGAAACTGGTCAGCCTCTCTTGCCCTTTTCAACTGTCTGCTCTAAATCTCTTTCCTCCTTTGCTCATGTTCTGCCTGTGGCAGGTGGGCTAGTACCACTCACTTCTATTTAGCTGGAGTCTGACAGTGGAATCCAGCCTCTGCTCTCCCTCATTGCAGGTGATTTCACTGAAGGGAGCAGAAGAAATGGGAGGCCATTATGCCTGGGTGATAAGATTCCATGAATCTTATTATAAGGATCTTCCTCAATTTTTGTTCTTTCATTGTGCAGAGGCCCCAAACTCTTAAAACTTACATACAGAAAATGCATTTGTCTACAGCCATACCACCCTGAACACGCCTGATCTAATCTGATCTCAGAAAATGCATTTGCACTCTTGCTCTAAATGCCACCAAATGATAACCTGATGATAAAATAAGAGAGAAAGAACCAAGAGAGCTGGCCTGTGGACAGAGGGAATGGATGCAATACAAATTGCACTGGTGGGGAATTTCTATAAATTAGCACAGGTTTGATTCTTTTTATGAATTACAACCACGAGGAAAGAAACAAGGACATCATGAAGTCTCTCCATTCACAATCTCACACTGTATTGGTCTTTTAAGCTAAGCTGTCCTTTTTGCCTCTATATTGTTTCAAGGAAAGTAAACAGAGGGAAAAGCACCTTCTTTTTTAAAAAGTAGCTATATGAGGCATACTGTTTTTGTTCCACGCCATAGAATTCAACTGTTTTAAGAGCACACTTTAACCATTTTTAATACATTTGCAGAGTTGGGCAACTATCACCACAATCTAATTTTAGAACATTTCCATCACCTAAAAAGACATGCTGTATGCACTTGCAGTCACTCCACATTCACATCTCCAGCTTCAGGCAACCAGCAATCTACTTTCTGACTCTCTAGTTTCACCTTTTCTGGACATTTGATATAAATGGGATTACATGGCTTAATAAATAAATTTATTAAATATAAACAGGATAAATGTAATCTCTTATGTTTAGTTTCTCAATTAAATCTTTTTCAGGTTCAACAATATCATATAATGTACTAATATTTCAATCCCTTTTATTGCCAACTATATTCCATTGTATGGATATACCACATTTTGTTTATCATTCACTAGCTGATGGACATATGTGTCATTTCCACCTTTTAGATATTCTGAACAACATTGCTATGAACATGCATGTTCTAGTCTTCATGTAGATAAACATCTTAATTTCTCTTGGTCAAACATCTAGGAATAGAATTGCTAGATGATATAAAATATCTACAAATATATAAATATAGTTCACATTTTAAGAAACTGCCTAACAATTTGCCAAAGCAGCCGAGCCATTTCACAATTCCAGCAGCAATATATGAGAGTTCAAATTTCTCCATATCTTTACCAAGAATTGTTATTGTCTTTTTAAATTATAGCCATTCTATCGTCTGTGAAGTGGCATCTCATTGTGAAGTGAACATTCTTAGGATTCTTGTGTGTTACTTCTAAGATTGCTGCTGTTAATGAAGAAGATGAAATTCTTTCATATTGCAGTAAAAAATCTGTCTCTTTTCTAGGCACTTAGAGACTCAAGGTAGAATTTTACAAATTATGTCTGGGGATTAATTCAAGTTATCTTGGTAAATAGATCCAATCATCTCAAAGATGTGCATATTAATAGACTGAAATTTTATTTTTAGCGTTGTTGGAACATGTTGAATTTATAATTTTTGTTCATTACTGAAAGCATAGCTCCTATATATGGGAGATGTTTTAGTAAAAATGTTTATCTCCTACCACTTCCTACTAAACATGCCCAGGAACCCTTGTGTTATTTGCTTACATCTTATAAAACACTGATTGTAGCCAGGTATTGTGGCTCATGCCTATAATACCAACACTTTGGGAGGCTGACGGGGAGGAATGCTTTCGGCCAGGAGTTTGAAAGCAGCCTGGACAACATAGTGAGATCCCATCTCCACGCAGACAAAAAATTAACTGAGCATGGTGGCTCACACCTGTAGTCCCAGTTACTCAGGAGGCTGAGGTGGAAGGATTGCTTGAACCCAGGAGCTCGAGGTTATAGTGAGGTCCAGCAATTTATATATGTGAAAAACAAGGTTAAAAATAAAATACTGATATAGCTTAATTCCATTTAAACACAGAAGTGTAAGGTATGAAATGCAGTTAATGAAAGAGAACAACCTTCCCAAGCAAAAACAAACACGCACACACATGCACACACACCACCAGTGCCACCACGACTACCACCCCATCATGTAATTGTTTAGCGAAGAATTATATTCAAACTTGAAAATCGACTCATAAGATTGGTTCTCTGCTTTTTAAAGCAAATGGCACTTATTTTGTTAGATACCAGGATTTCTCAACCTCTGCATTGTTGACATTTTGGCTGGATAATTCTTTGTTGTGAGGGGCTGCCTGTACATTATAGGATGTTTACCAGCATCCCTGGTCTCCATCTACTAGACACCAGAAATAACCACCCCCAATCCCACATTGTGACAACCAAAAAAAAAAAAAAAAGTCTTCAGACGTTGCCAAATGTCCCCCAGGGGTAAAATCACCCCTGTTCAGAACAACTGATGTAAACTGAAGGTATATGAACTAGATGGGAGAAATTTAATAAACACTGAAGTACTTATATAAAAATCACATTGCAACCGTTCTGTGATAGCTTACACACTTAGCTACAATTATTATTCATCGCATAAGGTATCTTTGCCCTTGAACAAAACAGAGATTTTCTGCCAGCCCCATCCCTATTTCTTGGAAGTAATGCTGTTTCTTTGACCCTTGTTCTCTCTTGCAGTTCAAATGCAGCTTTGTTTACCAAAGTCACATTTGGAAAGTCATCCATCTGTAACAAGCAGTCAGGACTTTTGTTAATGTTTGCTATTTCAAAAGGTTTAGCTTGTCAAATCTTAAAAACTTCTCTGATATCAAAACCCCCCATCATTGTATGTTAGTTTCATTCATTCCAACATAGTTTCTACTAACAAGGCAACACTTATTTCAAGCATTTTTGATAAAACACATCATGAGAAACTGAGGCAAAGACATTTCAAGAGCTTCTCGAAAGAAACAAGAATTGGAAGAAGCAAATATTTTCCGAAACATCATAAAGATTCGTGACTGTTTATCCTCCAAGAAACTCTTTTCTTTCTATGCATAATTGATTGATGTCCACTTACAAGAAGAAACTCAATGGAATTATTTAAAATACTAAATATAAGTGCTAAAGTATTGCATAGTTTCACATTCACATAGCCAACTACTCACTAGATAAACTCAAAAATCTTACAGTGTCTAAAACTCAATCTAGCTAAAGCTGAATTAATAATATGTCTCCTCGCCGCAAACAAAAATTATCTGTCTCAGCGAATGCATCACTTATTTCTTCTTACACTATCTGAAAACCTCAAAATTATATAGACCCAGTGAGTTTCTCATATTCATTTTTTTCATCTCACTGCCATGACCCTTGTGCAGGCCTCATATTCCATTTCTGTAATATTAAAAGAAATTAATAGTGTCCTTTTATGGGCTTAATTGTGTTTCCCCCAAATTCCTACTTTGAAGCCCCAAACCCCTAGTACTTGGAATGTGACTGTATTTGGAATACGGCCTGTAAAGAGGTAATTAAGTTAAAATAAGGTCTTTGAGGTTGGCCCTAATTCAATATGACTGATGTCCTAACAAGGAGATATTAGGACATACAAAGGGACATGTGAGGTCACAGCAAGAAGGGGGGCATGTGTAAGCCAAGGTGAGAGGCCTCAGGAGAAACCAAACCTGCCAACACCTTAGCCTCAAACTTACAGTCACAACTGTGAGAAATAAATTTCAGTGTAAGCCACCCAGACTCTGGAATTTTGCTATGGCAGCCCCAGCAAACTAACACATGTTGCAACTATTCTCTTTGGTGCTAGTTTGCCTCCCTCTAGTTTTCCCTCCACAGCACAAAAATAGTGAGGTGTTTGGTTTTGTTTTTTTTTTTTTTCCTGTCTAAACTTCATACCTGGCAGCTCCACATCCAAGCTTAAAACCCTCCAAAGACTCCCAAGTTCTTAGAACAGTGATGTCAAGTTTCATCAGATATGCAAACATCACTTGGTAGTGGTGCCAAGATACCCATGCTCAGAGGATTCAGAGAACACCATTGGACTTGGCAAGAAGAATGCCATAATGATTGACATGCAGGCTGTGCATGTGGATGAAGAATGTGATTGCATGCTTGCTTCCATTGCAATCTCCAGCTAGGGGCTAAAATATCTCCTTAGCTTGGCACACCAACACCTCCACCATCTGACCTTCTGAACCTCTACCACTCTTCTCATGCTTCCAGCTCTTGTACGCCACACTCTCACCCTAGTCACAGGTCTCTAGAATGTTATGTGATTCTGTGGTTCCATAGTTCAGTGTCTGTTTCATTTCCTGATGGGAATATCTCTTCTGCATTACTCACCTTTTGTATATCTACTTCTATTTCTAACCCCAATTATGCAATTTTTTAAATAAAAAATATTTAATCACTTCCAGCATGGAAAACTACTCTCACATTTTTGCCTTATTGTACTTCATCTACCCCAGCCCCAGAAACATTTTATTGTACTTTGTGTTTACATGGCTACCTTTACCACTAGACAGTGGCCTCCTTAAGATCAGGGATTGGGCCAGGCACAGGGGCTCTCGCCTGTAATCCCAGCACTTTGGGAGACCGAGGTGGGCAGGTCACGAGGTCAAGAGATCAAGACCATCCTGGCCAACATGGTGAAACCCCGTCTCTACTAAAAATACAAAAATTAGCTGGGCATGGTGGCAAGCGCCTGTAGTCCCAGCTACTTAGGAGGCTGAGGCAGGGGAATCACTTGAAACCAAGAGGGAGAGGTTGCAGTGAGCTGAGATTGCTCACTGCACTCCAGCCTGGCAACAGAGCAAGATTCCATCTCAAAAAACAAAAAACAAAAAACAAACAAACAAAAAAGATCAGGGATCATGTTTTATTCATCTCTATATTCTCATGTGCTCACATAATGTGTATAGAATACATAAGATGAATGAAAGAATAACTGGATAAATGAACATGTAGCTTTGGGCTAAGTGAGTGAAAGTATTTCTGGTAAATATCTGGTAAATATCTCCAAAAAATTCTTGTGATACCCATTCAGAAGGGTCTTCACACTTATGAAGTGCAAGAAAAGCTCTATAGATAAGTGGGTTTAATCCATAGCTAGAATACAGAAAATTCAAAATTAGGACTGCCATCCTTTGGGCAAGATATACTCAAACGTAGTTGCATTCTTTGATCATCATGAGATGGAAATTTTAGAACTTCAAGAAAAAAGCGACCAATCAAAATGGTTTTTGTTAGTCCTGCATGACACCTTTCTGCTGAAAGAGAATTCCTTCTAACATCCAAACAAAGTAGGAAATGTAGGCTGACTTTCCTCACTTGACTCTCTATGTGAACAACGAAGGGGCTAGTTTTAGACTAACTTCCTGGCATAACAAGGAGGCTGCTTCAAAAAGGAGAAGATATTCTTAGCCATTGTATTACCTCCTCTGGGGCATGAACTGCCACATCCAGCCACGATATTATTACCTCATTTGGGGATCTGGCAAAAAAAAAAAAACAACAACAAAAAATAAAAACAATTTTTTTTTGCAAAATGAGAATTTTCATGGAAGTTTCACTAACATGACATTTTCTTTTCTCTTATTATATTATGTATAATTTATCTTCTTGGAAAGAGGCCCAAATATCTTAGCAAAGTTGCTTAATACTCAGTTTGTTATTTTTATATTCTTAAGAAAAATGAAGAGAGATTGTAACATGGTGATGTTAAAAACCTTCCCTGGGCAAACAAATCCTCTGATTTCTTCAAGTTTCACCTCCTAAATACACACACTGAAAGCAGCTACATAAGGTAATAGAGATAATGCTTTGCTATAAAGCTATGTGTTTCCATTGCCTTCACTCCTATCTTTCTCCTTCCCATTCAAGCAGTGATGTTAGCTTCATGTAAGTATTGTCCTCTGAGGGAGGGCAGACACCACACCAAGGACCAAAATCCAAGTTCAGTTCTTAAATATATTTCTTAAAACCATAGCAGATAAAGTGTGAAGAGTATACACGTCGTCTGGGTAATAGCTGGACTTTACTGAGAGAAAAGGAGGACTTATGGTTTCTCAGAGTTTCCAAAGATGGTATTAAATATCAATAACCAAGCTTAGAATACTGAGCAGACAGTGCACACTAGAAACCATACAGAAGAGTGCACAGTGAATGGAGAAATTATCTCCCCCACCCCAAAAGGTAATAAGTGCTCAACCGGTAGACTTCAAAAGAAAACTTCAGTGGGGAGGCTGAAATAAAGCAACTCGTGCTTGTATTATGAGCCACAGATCAGTTCCTTACCCAAACTCTTCTTAGACCCATAAATCAAAGATGGCGAAATGAGAGAGAAATCCAGTGTGGGTATGAGACATCCCAGAACAGTGGAGTTACTGCTGATTTCCCCAAAGCTTATCTCAGGCAGATTTCATATCTGCAAGCAAATCCCTGAGATTGTGCATAGTGCTGGAGGCAACTGAATGTACAGGGAGCAACTTGGTAATGACTGAAGCAAGTGTTCCAGCAGATGCTCTTGAAGGGAAAGAAACTCCAGAAAGTCCTTCATACCCCAGAGATGCACAGGACAGTAGCTGAGAATCCTGACCCTCCAGATAAGGGGCTCCGAGGACCACCAACTAGGAAAGTCCTGGGTTTGAACAACAAAATGCAAAGCATATGGGCCTCACAGCCAGAGCCACAGCGGAGTTCAGGCAGATCAAGCCATCCTGCCCTGGAAGCTACTGGGGTCAGAGGCAACCCAAGAAGCAACCAGACCCTACCCTTTCATTCAATGCCCTGTGAGGTAACTGATCATGTCTTGGGACAAAGAAAAATGCTGAAATGGAGGGGCAAGTTTTTAAATTAACTGAACATTTACACAAAAGAGACAGGGGTTTAAAACTAAACAGATAGTGGAAACAGTTTTTCAACAACAGTGTACATGTTGAGAGCAAATATAGACTAGTAGAGAAAATTGCCTTTTTGCACATCTGGGTTGATATTATAAAATTTAAGCAACTATAATATAAAATTCTATACACATAGGCAGTGAGAAAAAACTTGTATAGTCTGAAACAATTTTCATGCTATATGTCATAATAGAAGGTCTTCTAGAATCCATGTATGCCCAACAAAAGCCACTGAAGGGAAGCTTACCAGAGTGCCATCGAGTTCCTTCCCCTAAGGATCAGACTTCCAGACTCAAGGTACACCTTAGTTTTGTTTCTACTATACCTCTGCTCACTGATCCATTTGTGCTATTACACCTGAAAGTAATCTGGAAACCTAATCAAAAGCCATCATTGTGCTCAGTGCTCTGAACGTCGAGGTAAACAAGGAAACAACAATGTTCCCAAGGACCTCAAAAATTGCCAGCAGCTACACACCCACCAGAATGACACAAAGGCAAAGGAGGGGCATATGAATCTGGTGAGATGTAAAACAACTGGAACTTCATTTAGTGCTGGCAGGGGTGGAAATAACCACCACTCTGGATATCTGTTTGGGAATGTTTACTCAAGATGAACTTTTCCATACCCTTTGACCTAGCAATTCCACTCCAAAGTATGTACCCAACCAAAATATGTATGTATGTTTCTTCAAATGATCCACACGTGAGTGTTCAAAATAACATTACTCATAGTAGTGAAAAACAGCCTAAGTTCCCATTAAAAAAAACAAAAAACAAAAACAAAAACAAAAAAAAACAGCCTAAGTTCCCATAATGAAAAAACATTCAACAGTGAGGATGAATGAATTAAACTGAAATATAATAGTTATGAGTGGACCTTATAAACATGATGTTCAGTCTGGGATGCCAGACTCAAATGAGCACTAATAGTATAATTCCCTATTTGCAAACTGCATAAAAGGCAAAACAAATCTAGAAGACAGGAGAGTGACTAGAGGCTGAAAGGGGTCATGAGAGAGGCATACGGGTTTTACTTCTTGATCTTAGGGCTTTTACTCAGGTATGCATTCAGTTTGTAAAAATTCAGTGAGTTGTACATTTATGACAGACATACTTCTCTGTATAATACTTTACATTGTATTATATATTTCACTATATTAACATATATTTTATTATATTCCAGTGAAATGTTTATAAAAATTAAAATTCCAAAAAACAAATATAAATTAGTATAGAATCCCAGATCTATTTCCACCACTTATTAACGCAGAAACTGAGTTTGCTTCTCCCTGATATTTCCAAAGCTTCCAACTAAAACTGTCAAAGTTCTCTACAGCCAACCACATGAATATACAAGGTTCTTGAAAGCAAAAATAGGCAGGAAATGTCAGAATACTCATATTGCGCTTCCTACCTTCCCGTTTTACTGAACTTTCAGAACCCCAAACTGAATTTTCCCCTTTCCATCTCACAAGCTCTAAAATCATAGTCTGAAAAAGCATCATTTCAGAGAGAGACAGGCATACCAGCAGGTGCCATTTCTAATTCCTCCTGGCTACCGTCTGCATAGAGTGCTGAGGGATAAAAGCTGTGATGAGAGCATTCTTTCCACAATTTCATATTCATGGAATTTGTTGTTACTTAACTTTTCACAAATCGTTAGGCTGAAGTACCTCTCCATTTTTCCCCCAAATAGTGTCATTTGACCTGGTATCCAGCTTAATACAGCCTCTGCTTTTGAATAGATTTCCTTACAAGTGGCAATCTCTAATAGGGTCATGTCGAGAGGCAACCCGACTGCATACTATCTACTGCACGTTAACGTGATGAAGGTAATTTCAAATGGCATTCAATCAAAAAATCTGAAACTTTTATTAGTGAGGTTGGGGGCTTTCTCTGTTCAGATGAGGCTCATTGCAACTCAACTCCGATATTTTCAACTAAGATTTCAGAGGATGGAATTTTTTAAACTGTGCACGTACTCAATGGTCCACATTGCTTTACAGACCAAATAGTTGGCTGCGCTTTTAGAATATTGAATGCAAATTTCTTTTCTTCATCCAAAGAAATACAGCAGACCACTTGTCATTTAATCATCAATGCAGATGATCTCTGAATATGTGAGATAAATTACATGCTAAACCATGAAGATCAAAACACGTGTCTTGGTGGAAAACAACACTACCCCCTGGAATGCTGTAAAAATATGTGCTCATATTTTGTTACTGCATACCTCCTTTTTTCAGGATAGAACTGCTTGTGTGAGAAATTAGTTGCAGAAAGGGCTTGGAGGACTGGGATGGACCCGCTTGCCTTTTCCAATCTTTTCAAAGTCAAAAAGGATTTGGGGTAGAATCCAGACTTACTTGGAAAATATGCTGAAATAAACAAGCAATGATGCTATGTTTGAAGTAAGGGTGATGATGGCAAATATTTGCCTTCCCTGAGTACAATGAAGTTCAACCAAGCAGCAGTTACGTTTTAAGAAATTCATGATCCTAAGTAGATTAGACAAAAACAAAAATGCTGTAAAATTGAAATTAGGTTATTATTCAGGCATTTTACAGATCAAGATCCCCTGAGAAGTGTGAGTCATTCTGAATTAAGTAGAGTAAGATCATTTAGATACTGGATTTAGTCTGTTTGTATCTTTACTCTTAAGTGACCTAGCACTGAGCCAGGTTGAGAAGACTTGCTAGAACTCAGGACAAGAATTCATATTTCCAATGGTCTTGCTTCTACAACATCAATAACTTTTTAAAAATTTATTCTTTATTGATACATAATGGGTGTATGATAATTTTATATATTTATATAATGTGTAAAGATCAAATCAAGGTAATTGAGATATTCTTCACCTTAAATATTTATCTTTTCTTTATACTACAAACATTCAGGTACTCCCCTTCAGTTATTTAGAAATGTACAATATATTGCTGTAAACTATAGCCACCCTTCCCAGTATAGGAAGAAAGGATAGTGACATCATACACCCTCAGTAGGATTTTAACCCCTGGTGGGTTCCTACTACAGTTTTTATGTTCGCTGAATATTCTGCCAAATGTTGACTCTGTTTTCTTGTGAGCTAAGCCATGTGGAGCTAAGATGCAGCTCATCTCACCTTTAGACTTTATTCTTCAGACATTCATACATATTTGTCTTCCTAGTTCTTTTTATTATAAAATATTGTTAAAAGTTGAGTAACTGGGGGAAAATGTGAAATTTTTTCTTCCATTTTCAACAAACAAAACATTTATCATCATTTTGGTACCTGCCTTATCATTACTTTTCATATGCATGTATAATTTTACATTATAGTAATTACATAAATTATATAAAATTGTATCCAATATGCAGATATATATTTAAGGGCATTTCTAGACTATGCAAAAACATGGAAGCTTAACACTGAAATCTCAACAATGGCCCCTAAATTTTGTAGGCTTGGTATGATAATATACTGGAACCCTTATTCTTTTTTTTTTTTTTTTGCTTTTTTGCTTTTTTTTAATTATACTTTAAGTTTTAGGGTACATGTGCATATTGTGCAGGTTAGTTACATATGTATACATGTGCCATGCTGGTGCGCTGCACCCACTAACTCGTCATCTAGCATTAGGTATATCTCCCTATGCTATCCCTCCCACCTCCCCCCACCCCACCACAGTCCCCAGAGTGTGATATTCCCCTTCCTGTGTCCATGTGATCTCACTGTTCAATTCCCACCTATGAGTGAGAATATGCGGTGTTTGGTTTTTCGTTCTTGCTATAGTTTACTGAGAATGATGATTTCCAATTTCATCCATGTCCCTACAAAGGACATGAACTCATCATTTTTTATGGCTGCATAGTATTCCATGGTGTATATGTGCCACATTTTCTTAATCCAGTCTATCATTGTTGGACATTTGGGTTGGTTCCAAGTCTTTGCTATTGTGAATAATGCCGCAATAAACATACGTGTGCATGTGTCTTTATAGCAGCATGATTTATAGTCCTCTGGGTATATACCCAGTAATGGGATGGCTGGGTCAAATGGTATTTCTAGTTCTAGATCCCTGAGGAATCGCCACACTGACTTCCACAATGGTTGAACTAGTTTACAGTCCCACCAACAGTGTAAAAGTGTTCCTATTTCTCCACATCCTTTCCAGCATCTGTTGTTTCCTAACTTTTTAATGATTGCCATTCTAACTGGTGTGAGATGGTATCTCATTGTGGTTTTGATTTGCATTTCTCTGATGGCCAGTGATGATGAGCAGTTTTTCATCTGTCTTTTGGCTGCATAAATGTCTTCTTTTGAGAAGTGTCTGTTCATGTCCTTCGCCCACTTCTTGATGGGGTTGTTTGTTTTTTTCTTGTAAATTTGTTGGAGTTCATTGTAGATTCTGGATATTAGCCCTTTGTCAGATGAGTAGGTTGCGAAAATTTTCTCCTATTTTGTAGGTTGCCTGTTCACTCTGATGGTAGTTTCTTTTGCTGTGCAGAAGCTCTTTAGATTAATAAGATCCCATTTGTCAATTTTGTCTTTTGTTGCCATTGCTTTTGGTGTTTGGGACATGAAGTCCTTGCCCATGCCTATGTCCTGAATGGTGATGCCTAGGTTTTCTTCTAGGGTTTTTATGGTTTTAGGTCTAACGTTTAAGTCTTTAATCCATCTTGAATTGATTTTTGTATAAGATGTAAGGAAGGGATCCAGTTTCAGCTTTCTATATATGGCTAGCCAGTTTTCCCAGCACCATTTATTAAATAGGGAATCCTTTCCCCATTGCTTGTTTTTCTCAGGTTTGTCAAAGATCAGATAGTTGTAGATATGTGGCGTTATTTCTGAGGGCTCTGTTCTGTTCCATTGATCTATATCTCTGTTTTGGTACCAGTACCATGCTGTTTTGGTTACTGTAGCCTTGTAGTATAGTTTGAAGTCAGGTAGTGTGATGCCTCCAGCTTTGTTCTTTTGGCTTAGGATTGCCTTGGCGATGCGGGCTCTTTTTTGGTTCCATATGAACTTTGAAGTAGTTTTTTCCAATTCTGTGAAGAAAGGCATTGGTAGCTTGATGGGGATGGCATTGAATCTCTAAATTACCTTGGGCAGTATGGTCATTTTCAAAATATTGATTCTTCCTACCCATGAGCATGGAATGTTCTTCCATTTGTTTGTATCCTCTTTTATTTCCTTGAGCAGTGGTTTGTAGTTCTCCTTGAAGAGGTCCTTCACATCCCTTGTAAGTTGGATTCCTAGGTATTTTATTCTCTTTGAAGCAATTGTGAATGGGAGTTCACTCATGATTTGGCTCTCTGTTTGTCTGTTGTTGGTGTATAAGAATGCTTGTGATTTTTGTACATTGATTTTGTATCCTGAGACTTTGCTGAAGTTGCTTATCAGCTTAAGGAGATTTTGGGCTGAGACAATGGGGTTTTCTAGACATACAATCATGTCGTCTGCAAACAGGGACAATTTGACTTCCTCTTTTCCTAATTGAATACCCTTTATTTCCTTCTCCTGCCTAATTGCCCTGGCCAGAACTTCCAACACTATGTTGAATAGGAATGGTGAGAGAGGGCATCCCTGTCTTGTGCCAGTTTTCAAAGGGAATGCTTCCAGTTTTTGCCCATTCAGTATGATATTGGCTGTGGGTTTGTCATAGATAGCTCTTATTATTTTGAAATACGTCCCACCAATACCTTATTTATTGAGAGTTTTTAGCATGAAGGGTTGTTGAATTTTGTCAAAGGCTTTTTCTGCATCTATTGAGATAATCATGTGGTTTTTGTCTTTGGTTCTGTTTATATGCTGGATTACATTTATTGATTTGCATATATTGAACCAGCCTTGCATCCCAGGGATGAAGCCCACTTGATCATGGTGGATAAGCTTTTTGATGTGCTGCTGGATTCGGTTTGCCAGTATTTTATTGAGGATTTTTGCATCAATGTTCATCAAGGATATTGGTCTGAAATTCTCTTTTTTGGTTGTGTCTCTGCCCGGCTTTGGTATCAGAATGATGCTGGCCTCATAAAATGAGTTAGGGAGGATTCCCTCTTTTTCTATTGATTGGAATAGTTTCAGAAGGAATGGTACCAGTTCTTCCATGTACCTCTGATAGAATTCAGCTGTGAATCCATCTGGTCCTGGACTCTTTTTGGTTGGTAAACTATTGATTATTGCCAGAATTTCAGCTCCTGTTATTGGTCTATTCAGAGATTCAACTTCTTCCTGGTTTAGTCTTGGGAGAGTGTATGTGTCCAGGAATTTATCCATTTCTTCTAGATTTTCTAGTTTATTTGCATAGAGGTGTTTGTAGTATTCTCTGATGGTAGTTTGTATTTCTGTGGGATCGGTGGTGATATCCCCTTTATCATTTTTTATTGTGTCTATTTGATTCTTCTCTCTTTTTTTCTTTATTAGTCTTGCTAGCGGTCTATCAATTTTGTTGATCCTTTCAAAAAACCAGCTCCTGGATTCATTAATTTTTTGAAGGGTTTTTTGTGTCTCTATTTCCTTCAGTTCTGCTCTGATTTTAGTTATTTCTTGCCTTCTGCTAGCTTTTGAATGTGTTTGCTCTTGCTTTTCTAGTTCTTTTAATTGTGATGTTAGGGTGTCAATTTTGGATCTTTCCTGCTTTCTCTTATGGGCATTTAGTGCTATAAATTTCCCTCTACACACTGCTTTGAATGCGTCACAGAGATTCTGATATGTTGTGTCTTTCTTCTCGTTGGTTTCAAAGAACATCTTTATTTCTGCCTTCATTTCGTTATGTATCCAGTAGTCATTCAGGAGCAGGTTGTTCAGTTTCCATGTAGTTGAGCAGTTTTGAGTGAGATTCTTAATCCGGAGTTCTAGTTTGATTGCACTGTGGTCTGAGAGATAGTTTGTTATAATTTCTGTTCTTTTACATTTGCTGAGGAGAGCTTTACTTCCAACTATGTGGTCAATTTTGGAATAGGTGTGGTGTGGTGCTGAAAAAAATGTATATTCTGTTGATTTGGGGTGGAGAGTTCTGTAGACGTCTATTAGGTCAGCTTGGTGCAGAGCTGAGTTCAATTCCTGGGTATCCTTGTTGACTTTCTGTCTCGTTGATCTGTCTAATATTGACAGTGGGGTGTTAAAGTCTCCCATTATTAATGTGTGGGAGTCTAAGTCTCTTTGTAGGTCACTCAGGACTTGCTTTAAGAATCTGGGTGCTCCTGTATTGGGTGCATATATATTTAGGATAGTTAGCTCTTCTTGTTGAATTGATCCCTTTACCATTATGTAATGGCCTTCTTTGTCTCTTTTGATCTTTGTTGGTTTAAAGTCTGTTTTATCAGAGACTAGGATTGCAACCCCTGCCTTTTTTTGTTTTCCATTTGCTTGGTAGATCTTCCTCCATCCTTTTATTTTGAGCCTATGTGTGTCTCTGCACGTGAGATGGGTTTCCTGAATACAGCACACTGATGGATCTTGACTCTTCATCCAATTTGCCAGTCTGTGTCTTTTAATTGGAGCATTTAGTCCATTTACATTTAAAGTTAATATTGTTATGTGTGAATTTGATCCTGTCATTATGATGTTAGCTGGTTATTTTGCTCGTTAGTTGATGCAGTTTCTTCCTATTCTCGATGGTCTTTACATTTTGGCATGTGGAACCCTTAATGAGCCTATAATCATTGGCTTTCAAGCCTTGGTACAAAATATCTCCATGGCCCTTTCTCCCTTAGTTGAATTCAAGAAGCAGATAGACATTTGAAGAAAGCAACTCCAAAAGGCATAGCCTGGCTAAAAAATAGGTGCCAGACAGCTTTTCCCTGTTTGTCCTGCCAATTTTTCTTCTTTACATATAGAGGAATAATACTGGACCAGGAATATTCAGTTTTCCCTTCTGGGGGATTTATTCATTCCTGAGCTCTGAGCACATACTGTTCTGGAATGCCTACTTTGCTGAAAGCAATTCCCTCCCTCTTCCTAACCTACTGTAATTAGCCAGTTTTGCATCACTAATGAAGAAATACCTGAGGCTGGGTAATTTATGAAGAAAAGAGATTTATTTGGTTCATGGTTTTGTAGGTTGTACAAGAAGTATGGCGCCAGCATCTGCTCCTGGTCAGGACCTCAGGAAGCTTTAAATCATGGTGGAAGGGGAAGGGCGAGCAGATGTGTCATATGGTGAGGTGGGAGGAAGCAAGAGAGAGGAGGAGGTGACAAGCTATTTATTTATTTATTTATTTATTTATATTTTATGGTTTTTTTTTTTAGACAGAGTCTTGCTCTGTCACCCAGGCTGGAGTGCAGTGGTGCCGTGTCGGCTCATTGCAACCTCTGCCTCCAAAGTTCAAGACATTCTTGTGCCTCAGCCTCCCAAGTAGCTGAGACTACAGGTGTGTGCCACCACGTCTGGCTAATTTTTTGTATATTCAGTAGAGCCAGGGTTTCACCATGTTGGCCAGGCCGGTCTTGAACTCCTGACCTCAGGTGATCCACCCACCTCCGCCTCCCAAAATGCTGGGATGACAGGCGTGAGCCACCATGCCTGGCCTTAAGCTCTTTTAAACAACCAGCTCTCCCATGAATTAATAGAGTAACAATGCACTCATTACCACAGGGAGAGCACTAAGGGATTCATGAGGGATCTGCCCCCATGGCCTGAACCCCTCCCACTGGGCTCCACCTCCCACATTAGGGGTCAAATTTCAACAAGAGATTTGGAAGAGACAAATATTCAAACCGTATCACTACCTTTGATTTTCCCCCTGCAAAGCCCAAAAATCACACACACACAAAAATGGTGAGGGTTCAATAGGGAAGGAATAAAGGAACAAGGAGGCTGGGACAAGAGGTCAGTACTGAGAAAGTCCAGCCTGGAAATTTTTGAGTCTTGGGAAAACTCGCCTTTATATTCAAGAATAAAATTACCCCCATTTATTTAAGTAGGTCTTGCCTTAACCGAAAGGGAGTCTATCTTCTCAAATAAGTGGGCCGAGCCAGCAGCTCATTTCTATCTTGTGTTTTTTAATTGAAAATTATTATTAGTATCACTTGATTTACTTTTACTGTTCATAACCAACATCGTGAAAAAGCTCAAATTTGAACAGTTAATGGAAATAATTAGGAAATGACTTCAGATATTTTTTAAGTTGCTTGCACCCTATTAAGCAAGTAGTAATATTGTGAAATATTGGAGTCTATCACTGTTGTTTGTTTAATAGACCATGCCTCCATTTTGTTTTACTGTTTATGCAGAACATTTTGACTTTCAGAGAGAAGAGATTTTCACAAATGCTATTTAAAATGCTTTGTAAGGAGAGTTCCTTTGGAGCTGCCACACCAAAAGTTTGATTTGGAGAGTCAGTTAAGTATGCCTGGAAGAAACTAAAATAAGTATTGCTGTCACTCCAAGCATGGCAATGGTCTCTAGAGGAAAATCCCTTAAGAAGATGAATTTTAAAATAATTAAGCCAGTTGTGTAATGGAAATAAAAAAAATTTGCCCAGGGTCAAAATATCATTTTTTTCCAAAATAATATGTCATGTGTCAAATGACTCTAAGCCTTATTTTTAACATATTTCTTTCTTTTGTCCCCCAGGCTGGAGTGCAATGGTGCTAACTCGGCTCACTGCAACTTCTGCCTCCTGGGTTCAAGCGATTCTCCAGCCTCAGCCTCCCAAGTAGCTGGGATTACAGGCGCCTGCCACCACGCCCGGCTAATCTTTGTATTTTTAGTAGAGACGGGGTTTCACCATGTTGGCCAGGCTGGTCTGGAACTCCTGACCTTGTGATCCACCTGCCTTGGCCCCCCAAAGTGCTGGGATTACAGGTGAGAGGCACTGCGCCCAACCTGCATATATTTTTATATGATGTCTGTTTCAGTGTAAAGACCATGTGAAAGCTCAAAGCACTTGGAAATTTTCTCATTGGATGTCTTCACATATTATTTTGTAAAGCCAAGAAGTAAATAACATGGCTGAGATGATGAAATTTTGAGGTCAATTGTTCCCAGATCTCACAGCAAAATCATAACACAATTGACTTTGCCTCAAACCTCAGTTTTCTTTTGCCCACCCTGTGTTACTGCTGGGGACCTGAGATAAAATCTTAGGTATTTAAGGTGGGTAGCATTTCTCCTACGTACTAACCAGTGGTGCCCACGATGCTCACCCCATTCTCATGCCTACAATAAAAAAGAACTGACAGTATTATCATCCTATCAGCACAAAAGGATCAAGATTTTTTTTTTCATATTTTACCTCACTGAATCACCAAAAAACTCTATAGTAGGAATTATGATCCCCTTCTTATAAGTGAGCTGACTGAGTGTGAAGTGTAGAATAACCTAATGTGATTAAAAATTACTGGGCAAGAATTCAAATATTTGCCTGATTCAAAACCTGTGCTCCCTCGCCAGGCTATGGAAAGAAGCTTATTATCTTCCCTTTGCCAAAGAAATGTTTACAACACTTGCAGAATTACTCACAGGGGATCTCACGCCATATGGAAATTTCCCAGCAAGGTGGTTCCACATTTGCTTCCATGGCCTCAAGCTTTAGGACACATTCACTCTCATTAGGAAGAAAGAGATCTCTGTAAGTTGGTGTGGGGGATTTGTGGGTGCTACTTACAGAACTTATATTCTTCCTCTTCTAAGTGTTCTAAACAATTAATAGGAGGATTAAGATATAACATCATCTTCATTATCTGTTGTTTACATTGCCAAGTGCGAATCCATTATCTATTGTCTTCATTCTTCCTAACAGAACCCCAGTTTTGTTCAGTTATCTATCTTTCCTTTGCTAGCAAAATCCATAGTTTCTACATCAACTGGCTTTATGGTCCTCCATTAAGACTTCAGTGCTGTGCAACTATTGAAACTGAAGCCAGTTTTCCACACCAACTTCCACTGAGTATGTTGTTAAGGTGAACTTGCTGCCTTTTTAAGCTTCAGATAAGGCTCCAAATGCCTCTTGGGGCTAAGTGCTGGTTGTGAGCCAAACAGAAATCAGAAATAGAAATGGTTCTCTACGCTACATTCAGACTTTGTGATTATTAGTTGCAATCCAGGATTCAGGAGAAAAGGCCAGGGCACAAGATGGTCAGGATGGGAACGTCTTGATACAGGAGAGGGAACATTATCCCTGGGATGGAGAGAACAGGAGATGCCTTTGAAAAAAATCACTGGGATTTACCAATATTGAAGGCAGAAGAGCTGTATGGTATAACTGAAAAATACTGTGAAATTAGGCTTCAAATGACCTGAGGCAGAGTCCTAGGTATGCCATTTACTGGTTGTGCAACTTAGGTACATTACTTTTCCTGACCCTCAGTCTTTGAAAGTGTTAATTAAGATTATCAATATTCAGCAGGATCATGAGACAGCCTAGACGGTCAATCATCTTCCATTCAAGTTCTGTTTTGTCTGTATCCCTTTTATCTCCTATTTTGACACCAGTGACCTTATACTTATGTTCATCATAAGTGTCATCTGGACCAGGGCTTCCATAGATTCATGGGCCACCACCCCCTGGAAGCCCCTGAGCCTGGAAAGTTAGACATGGCAATAACAACCCCACATACACCATTCATGTTCTGTTTTAGCTTATAAAATGCATTCACATACATTCTCATTTGGTCAACATAATAATCCCATGGGACCAGTAGTATTAAGACTTCCATTTTATAGATTATGATAATTAGACTTAGAACATAGAAGCAATTTTCCCAAAGCCACTAGGCTAGGAAGTGGCAGAACAGGATAAAAATCCAGCCTGTTTGACAAAAATCCTCTGTTCTTCATGGTAGCTTAGAAGTGAAGATCAACATTATGGAACCAGGTTCTGTAGTACATGCTACTGATGCCTTGGTTTGATTTATTGTACCTGGCTGGCATCCCCACTCTCTCTCCTTCTGTGAGGGTTGGCTGCAACAGCTCAAAACCTTGTCCAGGTAACAGGTCTCCACAAAGTAAGCTACCTCCCACCGGAACATACCTGTGAGATTATGTCTTCTACTTCAGGGGCAGTCAACGGCCCACCAGAGATAGATTCTAGGGTACAAATTTCTGCCCCCATGCCTTAAGGTGGGACTACTCTGTACGGTTACTTACATTCCAGAGCTCCTTGTAGGATCAGACTGAGGCAAGACTTTAATTGAACTTCAACTGAATAATTGCCTAATTTATTCCATTTCTTTACCTTTCTTGGCTCACTCCCTCACAGGTCTCTCCTGAGCACACGGCTTCATAAACCAGCTGCACAAGCAACTGCATCTGGGGATCTGCTTCAAGAGAAACTTACCTAAAGCAAGAATGGGCTCTAACTTCAGGATACCTAGGATTCTAACCTCGTTCCACTACTTATCAACCATATGACCTGGGAAAAATTATATACCTGCTGTAAGCCTCAATGCCCTCATTTGAAATACACACATAATAGTAGGATCTCTCTTACAAGGTTGCTGAAAATATAAACAGTGGTTATCAATGGAAAAAGCTTCTCTCAGTGCTTGGCAAATAGGAAGCACTTAATAAGTGTTTTCCGGTATTTTTATGATTATCATCATTACTATAATTCCCAAGACACCCACAACCCATGCTAGTCCTCTGGAGACATGATTTCTCCAGCTCAATTCAACTAGGCTGCTGGCTGCTGAGAATAATAGAAGAGCTGCATTTTTAGAGATGGCAGCCAGGAGCTTGCGATAGAATGGGGAGAAACAGAATTCGAATGAGCAGAATCAGGAAGTCTGGATATTTCTGGATGTTTTCTGCTCATTCAAATAAATTTTGTAGACGTTTACAGAGTTCCATGTGCCAGGAACTGTGGTAGGTTCTAGATATCCAAGAGGAAATGTATTTTATTCTTTGCAAGGGGGGTTCATTTTGTGATGTAATAGTAACTCCCTCAAGTATTGGATACATAAAAGTATAAATGCTGGTTGTTAAATTATGTCACACTGGAAATTCTCAGGTAAGTTTCTAGGAAGTGAAATAAATAGGCTTGGGGATACATCTAGTTGTAATATAATTAAGTTAGTTATATAAGCTTTTAATGGATTATATTTTTATAAGTACCAATACTTGTAAAATTTTTGCTTTTAGCAAATTAGGTATCATTTGAATACACTGGCTGATGCTTAATAAGAATTAGAACTACATTTTGCTTGTTGTATAAGTAAATATCATGTTACATGCTTGTTTAATGCTTGTGAAAACCATTCCAAACAATCTCTTTAGAATAAGAGTCTAATTACACATTTATCATTAAAATTACAGTGAGCTAATTGCCTTGGAGATATCTTTATCTCTCTTGCAGCTTGCTTAATCCTAATGCATGTTTTCAATAATCATTTGTTATTTAATTAACTAATTAACAAACAATACCTGTCCTATGGAAAATCCTAAATTAAACACTTGAGACTTTTTAATTGAATGCTCAATAACCCAATATAGCACTTAATATTAGACCTTTTAAATATTGCAAAGATTCTATTGAATCACATATTAGTTTGCTCCTGTTATCTTTGGGGCTTAATTGGTAGAAACATAAACGGGCAGTTGATAATACACAAGGGGTAGCCAGCACAGCAAGGCTCTCATGAAATAGAAAATATCCATTAATGGCTGCCAAGCAGCAAAGTGGGCCAGCCATACTGGCCAGCAACAAAGGCAGGCCATTCATTTAGGATACTCATGTCCTTGCCCCATGACATTAAAAAGCACAGTTTTAAAGATAAACACAAATAGGCCCAAAAGTCCATAGTCTGTGATGCAAAGCTGCTTTGAGCACACCTGGAGGATGGTATTTCCTCCTATGGTAATAGCAGTGGTAGATGGACTCAAGAGTATTCCTTTGTATCATATCCCCCCAGAATGATTGTTTTCCAAGTCTCCAGTCTAGCCTCCTCCCTTTCAACTTTGAAAATGCTGCGAGAAAGAATTTCCTAAAATGCGGATCTAATTATCAACTTCTTGTTATCACTTTCCCGTCACTTTCCAAGGGTTGCTTTCTAACCTCTTTGGTGTTTGCAGCTTACCATATTCTGAGCCCTGGTTTCCTAATGATTTCCTGACATCTCCAGCCATTTCTCCCTGTACCTTTTATTCCATTAGTGTCATTACCTTAAGTTTTCATGCTCATCTATTTTGTATATTACGTGCTCCTCTCTCTGGCTGTCCTACTTTTTTTTCATGGGTATATTCTTCAAAGAATTCTCTGCTCTTGAAACCAGGAGTCAGACGTACAGCCATCTTTTTCTATGTTTCCTTAATTATCTCCATTATATAGTATGTACTAAATTATATTATAATTTTTTATATGTCTATCTCCCAGTTTAGACTATGGATATTAGAATTTACTTTCTCCTATCTTCAGTTTTTACATATGTAAAGTGGGTGGAATAATTGTACTTCACTGATAAGATTATTGAGACTTATATGGCATACTGCATATAAAATGCCAATAACAATGCCTGACATATGGTAAATTCTAAATCATTGTGAGTTTACTTTAATGTTCTTACGTATTCTATTTAATATTGTATTTCTTGTGTCCAATACAGTTTATGGCCATTGTATACATATGCACTAAGTAAATGTTACTAAACGGCTGGCTGCATGAGTGACTGCATGAATAAATAACTGTATGAATAGCTTGAAGGAGAAAGAGAAAGTCTTCAGGGTAATATGGAAGTTTTTATGTATTTATAAAATTATGTCCTGTAGCAAAGAGATCAGAATGTTTCCATGAGACTGTAGAGGGAGATCCCTGACCATAAAGTAAATCAATAGAGAAAAGGAGGTTGGTTCAATAAAATTTTCTAAAAATTGGTATATATTCAAAATAGAGTGGGCTTTCTATGAGTTCCCTTTATTTTGTGTGTTCAAGCAGAGATTGAACAATAAAATTGTTGAGGTGCTATAGAGCTTTAGGGTTGGATTATGTAACATCAAATGCTCTTTTATCTTTAATCAGTATATGACTCTATTTAGAGTTTTTAGATACCATATATATATTTTATATATATATATATATATATATATATATATATATTTTTTTTTTTTTTTTTTTTTTTTGAGACAGAGTCTTGCTCTGTCTCGCAGGCTGGAGCGCCATGCCGCAATCTCGGCTCATTGCAACCTCCGCCTCCCGGGTTACATATTTTACAATAGTGCATGTTTTCACTGTTCTATTGGATATAGAATTTTTTCATCCATCCTCTACTCTGTTCAATGTTTAAACATATTAAAACATTGCTAACATTCCAAAGAACCTCTTTTTAAATTTGCTCAGTGACTCATTTCAATGAGGAATAGCTACAGTGACACCAGACTTAAGCCTTCCTTGCGTGCTCTGTAGATAAGAAATTCCTGGGAAGAGTCTGAGCTTCTTGGCTTTGTAAAGCAAGCGACAGAAATGATGCATTCCAAGACATTGCCTTTGAGCCCATCTTTTCCCTTGCAAAATATTTCCAATGACTGTTTTCAAGTTTTAATATTGAAGTTTGCATTACTGGGCAATTTTTGATATTGCAGTTTGCATCATTGGGCATTTTTTTTTACCCAGCAAGTGAAATTCAAAATCTCCCAAGTTTGGTACAGTAATAATTTGAAGCAACTGCTCTAACTTTATGCTGAATTATTGACTAATAGGTTAGAAAATCTTATCAGTTGGAAATGTCATGCTTGGAAAGTGATGTACAGAGTAAGTTAAGTAAGTGAAAATCATCCACCCCACCTTGAAAGCTTTAGGGGAGATAGAGTTCTGAGAAAGGCTGTTCATATAGGGCTTTCTCCAGGCAGCACTATGTCCTAATCTGACATTCTCTACTTTGTATTACTTATCACTACCTACAAGATAAATGCTAAAGTCATCACCTTTCAGAAGAAGCAGTAGTTTCCCTCCCTCCCAATAGCTCAACACTTATTTATAAAAATAAAAGCCCTGGAGACAGTCCGAACTTATTTCAAATTAATATTATACAGCAAAGTTTTACTGCAACTGTTCATAATTTACCTGTCAGAGATTGTGAAAGACTTCATTATAATTCCAATCAAAGAATTTTCTTTTGCTTATGTGTAGAATGATTTCTTCTAATTTCAATAATGTTTTTGTTAAATCACACAGGGTGAGAAATAATAATAGGATATCGCTTAATTGAATATGTCACCATGACAGGAGGCACAATACTCCATTTTAAACACAACAGTTGCTTGCTGGCTACCAAGTTGGATTGATTGCCCTCATTATGTACATAGCCTGCATTTCCCTTTGCCTGCTCCACCCTCTCCAGCGCCCAGCTCCACTGAGCTGTTGAAATCCTGTATTTCAAATTAGCTGTGAACTTGCTCTTCTTAAGCGTTGCTGCATTTGCATTGTGTTGGTACTATTTCAAATGCTGAGAGATTGGACAAAGTTCTGAACACTTACATTGAAAGCTATTTTTAAAATAATTTAGCATAAGAATCACAGCCTTTTCACCAAGGTAGCAATTAAGTCATCACCACTACTGGCCCTATAAAAATTGATTAGGGCTGTTTTTATCACCCATACTTTCTCAAATGCTTTCCTCTACAATCTGACACCCAAGTCAGAAATCACACAGGGAAAACTAGTACCAGGAAAAGAGAGAAAAGGTCATTAAATAAAACTTGTATTACGCTACTATTAACCCTGCAGAAAATGACCAGGCAGGTAATGTTTCAGGTACCCATGTAATTATCATTGCTGAAGACATTTGTCCAATCAAACATTTTTTTCCTATTCAACTGGGAAAAATATACCAACTTGTACTTCAGAGATATCTCATATTTCAGGACAGCTCAGGTGGGAAAACCTTTCCTTGTCTGTTTTAAAAAATACTTAATTTACTTACGAGTAATATTTATACATATAGCATTTCTGACATGTCACGTCTCCCATCTCCCAATTATCTGTCCTTCTTTCTCTTGCATGGATGTCTCCATCCTATGATTTAACAAACTTCTACTGTAAACCCTGCTTATTATCCTGGCAGGTGTTTTGTTCTTCATAGTCCATGACTTCAACTCTCCATTTTTTAAGCTAAGTTCTATGGCTTGCAGGCAGCAGTCAGCAAAGAACATCAGCTGAGGCAGGCCTAGAACTTGGTCCTCATGCTTGGGTAACTTGCAGACATAGCTCCAACTCCGGCCTGACATTTACAAACAATCTCCTTGCAGTGTTGGTGCAGTTATGGGAGGGCTGGGTTCTACTTGCAGAGTGTTTAGGATTGTTAATGGCTTGCATTTTGCCACTGAAAAAAATTAGACTGTCCCATTGCTTGAGAATACTTCTTTTTTTTTTTTAAGCTAATATATATATATTTTTTATACTTTAAGTTTTAGGGTACATCTGCACATTGTGCAGGTTAGTTACATATGTATACATGTGCCATGCTGGTGCGCTGCACCCACTAACTCGTCATCTAGCATTAGGTATATCTCCCAATGCTATCCCTCCCACCTCCCCCCACCCCACCACAGTCCCCAGAGTGTGATATTCCCCTTCCTGTGTCCATGTGATCTCATTGTTCAATTCCCACCTATGAGTGAGAATATGCGGTGTTTGGTCTTTTGTTCTTGCAATAGTTTACTGAGAATGATGATTTCCAATTTCATCCATGTCCCTACAAAGGACACGAACTCATCATTTTTTATGGCTGCATAGTATTCCATGGTGTGTATGTGCCACATTTTCTTAATCCAGTCTATGATTGTTGGACATTTGGGTTGGTTCCACGTCTTTGCTACTGTGAATAGTGCCGCAATAAACATACGTGTGCATGTGTCTTTATAGCAGCATGATTTATAGTCCTTTGGGTATATACACAGTAATGGGATGGCTGGGTCAAATGGTATTTCTAGTTCTAGATCCCTGAGGAATCGCCACACTGACTTCCACAATGGTTGAACTAGTTTACAGTCCCACCAACGGATAGCAGCTATCACTTGGCTGGACAGCAATCATTCATCTAGAATCACTGTAGTTGTTTTATTTATATTGTATATTTTAATCCTTATTACAACCTTGCAAAGTACATATTGTTAACCTCATTTTTCAGATTGGGAAACTGAGACTCAGAGATGAAAGATCATTTTCCCAAATACTCTAAAGCAGGAGGAAATGATCTTTAATCTACAACTGCACAAATCAGCGCTTCTCAAAATATAATGAGCATAGGAATCAGCTGGAGATTTTGTTGAAAGGCAGATTTTGAAAGTCTGGGGCGGGGCCTGAGATTTTGCATTCCCCGGTGATGTCTTGCTGCTGGTCCCTAGACCACACTTTGCTTAGCAAGGGTATAGGTTAGCTTTTATTAATAAAGGAAAACCTCTAGTGATGAATACCAGAAGAACTGTGAAGGGATGCCATGCATTGGCCCAGTGGACACGTAAAATCTTGAATCTCTGTTGCCAAACAAGGTACAGGTGGGTTGTGCTGGGAATCATGCCAGCCTCCCTGTCCGACAGACATTTTGCTCTCTGCCAGCAAGTTCCTTGGCTGAAATGGGAGATGCACATTTTTCTGGCCAGAATTTGAGATTTGTTCTCTTTATTTTTGTCCCCGGGAATGCCTTACAAGTCCCTTTTCTGCTTACAGATAACACAATATTTTAAAATTAGTTATTATATAAAGAAGCTATAACAGAGAAAGTACTCTCCTTGAGGTCAAAAGACCTAGGTCTCCCTCTCATTTATGACATTTTCTAAC
This sequence comes from Pan troglodytes, assembly GCF_028858775.2. Classification (NCBI taxonomy): domain Eukaryota; kingdom Metazoa; phylum Chordata; class Mammalia; order Primates; family Hominidae; genus Pan; species Pan troglodytes. The sequence goes on along the minus strand of NC_072409.2, from coordinate 69,357,533 downwards.
TGTGCAATACATACTTGCACCAAACCTCTCTGGAATCAGTTTCTTCATTTGTAAAGTTGGAGTGAGAAACCTTATTTCATTTAGTGGTAGGTTTGTGGATACTTTTTACATTATTAAAAATTAATTAATTAAATAAAAGTGTGCCACGTGGACAAAGCCACTTGGGGAAACATTTTGACAGTATCTATGGGCCAGGTACGGTGGCTCACTCCTGCATTCCCAGCACTTTAGGAGGCCAAGGCGGGTGGATCACCTGAGGTCAGGAGTTCAAGACTAGCCTGGCCAACATGGTGAAATTCTGTCTCTACTGAAAATACAAAAATTAGCCAGGGGTAGTGGCAGGTGCCTGTAATCCCAGCTACTTGGGAAGCTGAGGCAGGAGAATCACTTGAACCCAGGAGGCAGAGGCTGCAGCGAGCCGAGATGGCGCCACTGCACTCCAGCCTGGGTAACAGACTGAGACTCTGCCTCAAAAAAAAAAAAAAAAAGAGACAGTATCTATGAAAGCTAAACCTGTGCCTCATGCCATATGCCCCAAGAACTCCACCCCTGTGTATATTCTTAAGAAAAAGTGAGTGCTTATCATGTTCAAGAACCTCCACAGATGCTTCATTCACAGTAGCCAAAACAATGGAAACAACCCAACGCCCACCAGTATCCAAATGTTACCACACAGTAGTAAAATAAAACACACCCCCGCTCCATGCAATGACTTGGATTGTGCACATAAGTTAAGCAAAAAAAAAGCCTGGCTCGTAAGAGTATTTACTATATAATTCAATTTATACAAAGTTTAATTGTATACAAACATTAATTCACAATTAAACTTTGTATACAATTATACAAAGTTTGATTATATAATAAACAATTATACAAATTATACATATTAATTAAACACTTATACAAAGTTTAATTCACAATTTAATTGTATACAAAGTTTAATTCACAAAAAATGTGAATTGTATGCACATAAGTTAAGCAAAAAAAAAGCCTGGCTCAAAAGAGTATGTACTATATAATTCAATTTATACAAAGTTTAAGAAAACTTGAGACTAATGTGTGTTGATAGAAGTCAGAACAGTGGTTATTCCTGAGTATTGATGGAGAAAGGCATGAAGGAACGTTATGAGGTGTTTAGAAACATTCTGCATCTTGATTTGTATGGTGGTTCTAAGAGTGTATACATATATAAAGTTAATCAAGTCTACACTTATGATTTGTACACGTTAGTGGTGTACCAAGGGCAGGGCCTAGACCTAGGCAATATGGGACCCAGGTAATAAGACCAGCCAAAAGTCAAGTCTTCTTTTTATTAATCACCATGTCTTTGTAATTCCAAACAATGCCAGTGATACAATGCGTATCTACTGAAGCCCAGACATTTCCCTCTGCCCTGTTTTAGGCACATCACTGGGGCAATTTACTGTAGGCATGCGGCTTTAACAACAACAAAATGTAAAAAGAGAAGTCACCTATGGATGGATTAAAAATTACAGTGTGTCAGGAGCCCAGGATCATGATTTCTCTAGTTTTGTGCATGTGAAGTACAACTGAGAAACAAAATAAATAAAATATTACTAACTTAAGGAGTTATGATCATTGGAAGACATACTGTATGTATTTTAAATAGTAAACTGCTTATAGATTTTTTGAAAACCAGGAGATTAAAGCTATACTGGTATTTTACAAAGGTCTCCTATACCAATCATTTTCTCTCTTTTTTTAATTATAGACACGATGAGCATACTTGGAAAGGAGTAGGTCAGGTAAAAGTCTCCATCAGAATGCCCCACTGTATTTATGTATGGAGTCTCATTTGAGGAATAAGTCATGGGCCCCCTCCCTAAATAACTTATCTTTGTTGTATTAACAATTTATATAGATGTGGACAGAGAGAGAATCAGGTGATTTTTGGGGAGGAAGGTAGATTGATTTCTGGGATGCTATTGGCAGACTGTCAATACAAGCAGATTCATATTGAGTGCTTATCATAAGTGTGAACTAACTCAAGCCTTGCATAAACCCCTTAAGGCAGGGACCATTATTTGCCCATTTTACAGTTGAGGAAACTGAGACACAAAGAGGTTAAGAAGCTGTAACTTTCCCAAGGCCACATAGCTAGCAAGTGCTATAGGCAAGGTTTGAACCCAAGCAGTCTGACTCCAGAATCTCTCTTGCTTCACCATTAGGTGTCTCCAAAGTCTTCAGGCAGAGGCAACAACCACCAGGCAAACTTGAAGAGTTCTTGAACTACTTTTGAGGTTCCTCCTCAATTTCACAGATATACCCTCCTCAGACTCCAGCCCCCAGTATCTAATGCCTGGAGCCTGAGTAGCAGGATGGGATTAAGTGACTTCTTGACTTGTGAACAAGATAAATGGAAGGTTCTGTTCAGAGGCTCTCAACTATTTTGTACTTGCAAAATATTAAACATGTTGTTAGCATATGTGAAATGATTCATTTGCACATGGTTCACCTTCAGGTTGGGCCTCTCATTTCCTGAATTGGCTGTCAGCCACCCAGGACAGAGTTTAACAAGAGAAGCCAACCCTCAGGGTGAGGAGGAGCAGGGACTTTGGTGAGAATGCTGGGTTCAAATCTGGGCTTCTGTAGTTATCTGCTATATGATCTCACAGAAGTAACCTAATCTCTCTGTTCTTCAATTTCCACATCAGCAAAACATACTTAATTATAACACCTTCCCTATGGGAATACTGGAATTAATTAATTAATGTTTGTAAAGCATTTAGATAAATGCCTGGTACATGGTAAGCAATATTTTTTTAGTGTTGTAATATATGTACCATCTTCTTTCGTATCAGCTTGATATGATGCTATTCATTTATTACTCTTGATCAATTATATCCCACCTCACAGAATCCATACAATGTAAAGACAATCTATTGAACTCAACATTTTCCCCTGGCAGAACAGACATCATAGCAATGGTATTAAAACTCCGAGGGAGGGGAAAATAATTTTATATATTTATCAAAATTCCATAGCAAACCATAAAGTTTGAGATGCCAGCTGAGCTGGACACAGACTGACAAGTCCACAGTGGAGTATTTAGGGGAGATAATTCTGGTAAGTCCCACAAGGTTTCTCCAGTACTAATATCTGGCTGGACTGTTTGATGCCTCATTTACGTTTGATTTCAGCTGTCACAATTTCCCTCTAGACATGCCATGCCATTTCTACTTTACCCAAGTCACACCCCCAATGCATTCATGCATTCTCAGTCTCTCTCACTCCACTTAGCCTCCACATCCAATTGAGCACATGGGTTCACCCCAGAGTGGTCTCTGGAGTCTGTGTGCTCTTTTGCATTCCTGAGGATACATTTTTGCTTCAGTCCTTCCTGTCATCCTTTTCCTGGTCTATTTCACCTGGTCTCCTTGCCATTAGTATCTAGACCATTCTCCACAGTTACGTTCCTTTTCTTATATAATCTCTTTATAACATTTTCTAGTAATGTCTAGTATCCTCATTCCTTTGTTTTTCCACTCATTCATTAAACATTCATTTCTTAAGCCACTATCATATGCCAGTTATGATACAAGTTTTGGTGGTCAAGTGGATGCAGCCATGTCCGGGACCTCATGCAAGATCTCTTCTAGACTAACTGCCATCTTCCTCACTAGTGATGGAATTACTTCCTCCTCAGGATGCCTGAGCCATGTCCAGGTGCTCACTAAAAAAGGAGTACCCTCTCACTTCCATGGCTTTGCACATACTCTTTCCTCTGCCAAGAATTCCCTTCCATCCCATCTTCATCTGGTAAATACCTCCTCATTCATCAGGGATGCAGGGATGATAGCATTCCTCAGCTATCAAAGCAGAATTCAGATTCCTTCTTCTGTTCCCACAGCACCCCTAAGGGTTCTTACTACCTTATTTATTATTGATCTTGATGTAATTGTAATTATCAATCTCAAAGATGGGAAAGTCTGCAATCTGGATACTGTCGTGTTTTTGTTTTCTCTATCATTCAACATGACATATCCCAACTGAGATACGGAGAAGGGAGGAAAAGTAAATTGTTTTGCTATTATTATTGTATTCAAGGGGAGTACAATGTTGAAAATAGCAGATGCCCATCTCCCAGGGATTAGGCCCCTCAGAAGCCCAGGCCACTTTTGGATGCAGGTACATATGTCCCTAACCTTGCAGCTTCCTGAGGAACTCTTAGGCCAGGCAACTGGAGAATATTCCCAGTCTTCACTTAGAGCAGCCAGTCTCTGAGAACAATGGGTTTGGGAAGGAGGCCTCATAAGTTAGAACGGTGTATCCTCTACATCTAACACACTCTATAGTGGAAAGTAGGTGTGTTCAAGGAAATGGGCAAGAATTTGAGGCAATATCCATTTTCACCAGGCAGGTAGTATACATGTGGTACAAGCCACAGAAGCTTCCTTTGGCCAAGCCACATAGCAAACATGGAAGGACCAGGGCACTCAAAGCATGTACTTAAGTCCTATGAGTAACAACAAGGCCTCATTCTTATATGGGGGAAAAATGCCATATTATTAAAAAAAGAAACAAAACAAATAGAAAAAAAGTATAGCTACATTTAGGCTTCTCTTAAACTATAAGTAATAGCTATAAACATAAAACACATCAGGTATTCTAGGTTTTGGTATTATTCCAGGTGCAGGTGGCTGATAAGTTTAAAAAGAGAAGGTAAGCTCCAGGTGTAGAAGGAGGAAGAGGTGGAGGAGCAGAAACACTAATTTACCTTCTTTAAAAGAACAAACCCTATACACCAGTCTCCTGGCTGCTTCTGACCCATCTCTCTACAATCTTTCTCCCTTCCATCTAGCCTTATTTTCCCCAAAAACAATACAATAAAGGGAAAAAGTCATATGTTAGTTGCTAATGCAGCTTTTAGAGATAGAAAAGCTTATCTCCCTAACCACAATTTTAAGTCCAAAAACTCTCTACAATCAACAAAATGCCACACAGTTAATCAAACAAGATGGAATGAATGCACTTGTGCTCTAGCCTGAGGGCACATTCCTTCTAGCCAGTCAGGAAAAGATGTTGGGATGGGGAGAAGAAAGAGGGTCCAATTGGCCGCCTCTGAGCTCCCATACATCAGGGAAAACCCTGGTACCCACACGAGCTTTGCCTGGCTTGCCTGTGGCATGAAACACAGGCAACTATAGAGAGCCATTGCCAGGAGCAGCCAATCCTCCTGTGGTTTGGCCTCTGCCCTGCCTGGCCCTCCTCTTCCACCTAATTCCCATAGGCACATCACCTCGTGACCCGAAATCCCCACTCCTCAAATGAACAACCAAATTGCCCTGACACTGTGTCTTTGTAGAAGCTGTCCCTCCCAGGAGCACGCCTCTGTGTGAGTGGGCTATGGAGAGTTGGGGAGCAAGAAAGGGCGACTGGGTTCAAAAGTAAAGTCATCAGAAATAATGAGGCTGTTCCGCCCAGCTCCCTGCCAGCCAGGCGAGCGGAGTGCCCTCTCCAGCGGGGTGTCCCAGCTCTGCCGCTGAAATAACTGGTCACGGAGAGCGGCAAGCAAATTGCTTTGACAAGGCCGTTGCTGTTGTAAGGGTTCAAGGGTGCCGGCCACTAGGTCAGCGGCTGCCAATCAAGCAGACAGAAAAAGCCGCTCATTGAGCCTGTGATTTCTACCTAGGCCGCAATTATCTCTGACTATTCCTGTACCTCAGCAGCTCCTCTGATTAAACCTGCCTCCCTTTTACATCTCTTTCAGAGTGCGCTTCACACACTAATTAGTTGCCTGCTCTCCACTGAGATGTCAGACCCTCCGTCAATTTATCTCTATTTCAGCCTGCTCAGAGTGACTTCCCCAGTTATCAAAATTTAATCATGCCTTCAAAAATGTTGAAAAGTGGTCATTAGAGGCAAAAGGCCACAGGATACAATATTCATTTTTCTCTATCTTCCAGCCATCCAGCTGGCATCTATAATGGATATCCTGGGGGCTGTGAGAACACGTTGATTTATGCAACCTCGGCCCTCCTCTCACTGTGCTCCACTGGCTGCTTGAGAGAACAGGTTTTAACAAGGTCTGAGGTGGGAGGACATTAATCACGGCAGCATTGTATGTGGAAAAGGGTGCTGTGTAGTCAAAGAACCCCCTACAGTAGGGCAGTTAGAGGTGTTTTTTTTTTTTCTTACCACCTTCTCGGTGATAAAAGAGAGTTTGACAATTGATTAGACCTTTCTGTAACCTTGCAGCCCAGCGAAATGATGAGAGAGAAAAGAGGGAGAGAATGATTCTCATACCGACGGTTTTAAATGTGCAATAACTTTATGATTCTTGAGTGAAACTGGCTATCAAAATCAGTCCCAACTCAATACCATCTGAAAAAGAAGATCATTCTTGGAATAAGAGCCCTTTCGGTCGGATGTGTCAGAGCCAATCACAGGCTCCGGGGTCCCGTGGTGACTGCCGGCCGCCACATACGGTGGGTTCTGATAAAAATCACATCTGATAAATTCACTTCTGCTTGCCTGCTTGGCTGGAAAGAAGGTTTTAGTCCAAAATCAACAATGATGAACTGAAATCTATCGGGCTGGGAAATGCTTTTAGCCCTCCCTCTGGGCTGTACCACTTCACTACTTTGCTTCTCCTTTTGCCTTCCCACATTGTCCCCAAGCCCAAGGAAGCAAAAGGTAGACACTGGGCGGGGCCCTTCCCTCTCTCTGCAGCAGTGGCAGAAGGAGCATGTCTCCTCACTCCTGATATGCCTGGCCTCATGCTACCTGCAGCCCCTTTGCCGTCTTTTCTTGCCTTGGCTACTGAAAGCAACGTCTCCTGGCACCACAGAATATGCAAGGTGATTTCTCTGCCTTTTCACTTATGGCAGAAACGCCTTATGATAGCACCTTTTTTATCGTCATTCCTGTCTTTTTTTGATGCATGTGGTGAGGGAGAACAGTCAAATAAGAAGCCTTTGGAGAAACTTACAAAGGAGCTGTGTGTCATGGCAGAGATGGCTGATTGCAATGATTTAACTGTGAGCCTTTGTATCCACCCTCATGCTCTTACTCACTCTCACATCCTCATACTTCCACATCCTGAGCCCCAAAATGACTTTCTTTCTTTTTTCTCTGGGAACGGAGCCTGGGTCTGGACCAGGGAGTGGCCAGCCACAAAGAGAATATTTTGGAGGTGTATCCGGTCCTCACAGTGGTAAGCTGGGCAGCCAAAGCAGTGAACAATCTCTTCTGTTTATGCTGGGGTGGGAGGGAAGATGAACCATTTGAAATGATGCACAGTTATAGAGTTCATGCCCTGGCCAGATTTTTCCCAGTCTCATTCTAGCATCAGAGAGGATCAGATTTACAAGCAAACCTAAAAGTCGGGCAGGCTTGAAAAAAGGGAGGCAAATGGGAAGGAATCCTGATGTTGTTTCACTTATTTTGCTGAATTCCCACCCACCTTCAGCTGTCCCATTAAGGAATGAACACATTCCAAAGAGAAAGGCAAGAACATGGACCTGCTAATGATCATTTTGGATACAGAAAACTGATAGGAAAGACTTGTGCAAGTCTGGCTTGAAATAGTACTGGATCCTGGAACCACTGTCTTTAGGAACCAATCATGATGAACCCCGTATACCTGCAGCCACATTTGTTATCAAGCGTGGAGCCTGTCCCCTGGTTCCTGCATTAGGCTTCACTTTCCAACCTATAATTGCATTCGTCCAGATACTTTGCCTTACATTTTTAATTCCACATTTAATGTGGACCAGAGGCTCTCTTCTTTTGGTAACATAGAATATCTACCATTGCTACTTCTGGTTCCTCAGGAACTTGAGAACATACCCCTCTAGTGCTGAGCAGTGTGGCTACTATTCACTCTAGGGGTAACCCTGACTCTGAGAATGGGAAAAATATACATAAGTTTATAAACAAACCTCTATGAACCATTGATCCAATAAATGACCAAAATGATTAGCTGAGTGATGTAATCTGTTACCACGTGACAATAGAAGGTCTGTCAAGTTTGTGAATCCAATGAGATATAAATGGAAAGAATAGCGTCATTGAGTAAAATGAAAAGAGGATGGTCTTACATATTTTCTTTTGCTGAGATCATAGCTCTGTATAGAAGTGGAGGACATTTTACATAAGCTGCAATGTATGTGATATAAAAACATAAATTTGTAAATTTGAATGCATATGAAGAAAAGCTTTTTTTAAATAACACTATCTGATTTTATATACTCTATCGAGAGGCATGCTTCTACTTTATTTGGGCTGTTTTACTGTGACAGCCTTTAAAATGTATAAAAAATGATCTACGTTTCTCAAATTCAGTTACTATTATTTTAGAGTAGGGATACTTACTCTGAGACTCATAGACACCCCACCCACCCAGAGGTTCTTTGACATAATTCAGAGGGTCTGAGAATTTGAGTAGAAAAGCAATACATTTTCATTTTCACTACTCTCCAGCTGCAATTTAACATTTCATTCAGTTATGAATGTAGACCACAAAGTACACTAGCTTTGTCACTATCTGTGACTTTGTCACCAATAGATACTACAGGTGTTCTCACATCACATTACAGTTATTCTAGATATCTCATCATTTATGTTATTTTATGTTATGTTATCTCTTCTTTCAAATTATAGCTGTTATTAAAGCTGCTATTAGATTTTGCTATTAGATGCATAGAGAAGGACACACATTATTACTATATCACACAATTTTAATATTCATAATGGCATTTCAGTATAATTGATTTCCTTTGAAGTCCTATATATTTTCCTATGTATATTTATAGCTCCATTTTTAAAAGGGCTCCATGGGCTCTGTAGACTGTTAAATGGGTTAACGACACCAATGAACTAGTTAAGAATACTGGTAGTAAATAAATTCTGGTATTAGCCTGTCTTCCATTTCATTTAGTTAGTAGGAGAGATAGATTCTAGGCACTCTTCATCTATAAATGTGCTTTACAAACTCTTCTCATTCCACATACCAGCCAAAAGATTAAAGCAGATTTTTTTTTTGCATCTCATGGTACATATCAGTGCTAGAATGATGAGAAGCTCATTATAAGTCTCATTATCCAAATGTTGAATGTTTTTCATGGGATCTGTGGCTGTCAAAACCAAACACAAAACACACACAAAAAACACACCAACAAAGTATAATAACTAGGGTGACCATAAAATTTATTCTCTAAACCAGGAACGTTGAGAGTGAAAAGGACACTATTAATAATTTGCCAAGACAATAGTTGTAAACTGGAACTGTCTCTGTGAACCGTGAGGTATGCCTAGTCACCCTAACAATAATTTAATTTCATGTAGTACTAATAACTTTTTTTTGCCTATTTCCATCTTTGAGTCATTCAGCCAGTCTCACTCATCATAAAATATATTAAGAAAAGAAGTGGGAAAAGTCTTCTGTTTACCCCTGCAGAGCTCTCAAGTGAATAAATCTTAGTTGCAGGATTCCAGATCTGAGTTAGGTGGAGTCAAGAAGACGGAGAATAGTATCTATGTCTTAGACTCCAGTAGCTACATTTTAATCTAGTCCAGCTGAACATACCCATTAATTCACCTCAATTCAGAGGGAGTTACACAGGATATTTTAAAATACATGCCATCAAGGCCGGGCATGGTGGCTCATGCCTGTAATCCCAGCACTTTGGGAGGCTGAGGCAGGCGGATCACGAGTTCAGGAGATCAAACCATCCTGGCTAACACAGTGAAACCCCTTCTCTACTAAAAATACAAAAAAATTAGCCAGGCGTGGTGGCAGGCGCCTGTAGTCCCAGCTACTCGGGAGGCTGAGACAGGAGAATGGCATGAACCCAGGAGGCGGAGCTTGCAGTGAGCCGAGATCGCGCCACTGCACTCCAGCCTGGGTGACAGACCCAGACTCCGTCTCAAAAAAAAAAAAAAAAAAAAAAAAAAAATACATGCCATCAAAGATTCCTTAGTAGTGGCTGATTTATAATGATTCTAGTATGCCATTTTTTGTTCACCTTAAACAAGCATGACTATTTAATACTACATTAATATTACATTAAAGTCCTCAGCTTTTCTATCAGGTCACTGTTGGCAAGAATTATCCCCCAGTAAGTCATATAATTAATTATATAGTATGCCAGCTGTTTCTATGTAATATACTTGATGTTTCATTACTGTCAACTGTGAGTATTAAAAAATATGAAGAAGGTAGGCAACATTGGTGAACGGAGTTACAGTATATTCAGGCCTCTAGCCAACAAATCGTGTAACATACAAATAATTGAATAGTAAAATAGTAAACGGTGTATAAAGTACTACCAATCATATCTATAGCTATTAGATTACATGGTCTTCACCTGTGTGTGGATTACCACTGCATATTCTTTATCCCAGACCAATCTGCAACTATTCCCACCTAACCACTTTGACCTACCTGATTCCTGTAGGTCCTTGTTACTCATATGGATGACAAAAGAATACTCTAAAGTGTCCAAGCAATACATGAATCTTCACCTGCCCAGGATGTAAAATAAGTGGGACATCCAGTTAGACAATTGCCAAAGTTCCTTGAAACTTAAAGATTCCATTATTTTGAAACCAATACAATAAATATGCTTATAAAAATATCTTTGAATACATTTCAGGATCTAATCCCAGCCTGTTGGGCTGGCCATGACATTGATTCTACCACATCAACGCCTCCACTCATCAGTGGTTTTAATCAAGAGATATCTCTTTTAAGGAAACTGTGAGTTGAAGGTGGTACATCACAATACTACTAACATTGTTCAAGAAAGCTGTATCCTTCCATCTGAAAACACTGAGCTTTCAAAATAAATGAGGAAGAGTTATTGAAAAAAAACTTTTTCAAAAATTAGTCCAAGATTCTATATGAACTATAGGACGATGAAAAAAAATGTTTGCCAGAGTTTCAGAAATGCTCACTTCTAGGAAGATATAGTAGGTATACTTTGGCCCATATCTTCTACCAAGTACAACTAAAAACCCTGGAAATTACATATAAAACAAACAGAAGAAGACTATGAAAGTTGGAGACAAGGTAAACTGTTACTCAGCGCCTGAGTAACAACATGGTGGTGAGTTCCCTGGGTTTGCTTTTCTTTGTCCCATATATCCAGGACTTGAAGCAGAAGAAGCTATCAACCCAGAAATGCCAAAGGAAGCAGACAAAATGAAAGACTCAATGAAAACCTGCTGGTTCCAGCCAAAAGACCAAGAAAGGGACATCCTAACAAGACAGAAAACTTTGAGACAATAATTACTCTATACCAGCCAAACATCACAGGGTAAAAAACAAAAACAACTGTAGTCCCATCTTTCATCTATACTAACAAAGGCCAAATGAGAAGACAACCACCCTTGCAAGGCTTTCACAATAAGCCTTAACACCCCTACTAGGATAGTTTGAGAGGCCAAGTAGAAAGTCAAGACTTTGATCACTACCAGCTGGTAACAAACCATCCCCACCATGGTGACAGTGGAGACCACCTTCAGTGCCTGGACTTTAACTCTCATCTGTTAGTAACAAGGCACATGGCTACCTCCCCACTCAGGTGGTATCACAGGGGGCCTAGAAGAGACCTAAATATTTTCCCATCTCCTGTTGTTAATAGGGCCACTCTCACAACAGTCTCTGTAAATACCACATAGGAGACAAAACACCCACTCCTACCTAGAAGAAATAAGAAGCCCCGTCCCCACCCCTCAGGTGTTAACAGACTCTGAGTGGGGAACTTGGACTTCTACCTCCACCTGGAAGTAACAAAGTGATGTTCCTGTTTCCCAGGCCATACCAGTGTCAGAGAAAGCTACCTAAAACAGAAAGCTTAAATAAGATCTAAAGTGTCATCATGTAATATGAAAATATCTAGGTTTCCATTAAAAAAATCACTACTCATTCCAAGTGCCAGGAAGATCTCAAACTGAATTTAAAAAAATAGATTCCAACACTGAGAAGATAGAGATGTTAGAATCATCAGAGATTTTAAAGAAGTCATTATAAAAATGCTTTAATAAGCAATTAAAAGGAAATAACAGAAAAATTAGAAAGCCTTAACAAATCTTGTGTATCTGTGGGTGCTGCATCTATAGATTTGACCAACCACAGATCAAAAATATTTGGAAAAAAAACAATAAAATATAAAATACAACAATAAAAATAATACAAGTTTAAAAATATAGTATAAGAACTATTTACATAGTATTTACACTGTATTAGGTATTATAAGTAATCTAGAGATGATTTAAAATACATGGGAGGATTTGCACAGGTTATATGCAAATACTATACCATTTCGAATAAGGGTTTTAAACATCCACAGATATTGGTATATGAAGGTGGTCCTGGAATCAATCCCTCATGAATACCAAGGGATAAACCTATTAGTAAAAAATTAAAAGATATAAAGAAGAATCAAATGGAAATGTTAGAACTAAGGAACAAAATAACCAAAATAAACAGCTCAATGGATGGGCTGAAGAACAGAATAAAAGAAATAGAAGCGAGTATCATTGAATTGGAAGACGGAAAAGAGAAATTATCCAATCTAAACAATGGAGAGAGCAGACTGGAGGAAAACATGAACAGAGGCTCAGGCACCCGTGAGGTTATAACAGAAGATCTAACATTCATGCCAGCAAGTTCTAGAATAAGAAAAAGAGGGCAGGGATAAAAATATACTCAAAGAAATAATAGCTAAAACTTTTCAAATTTTTGAAGAGACACAGATCTACAGATACAAGAAGCTTACCAAATCCAAACAGGATAAATCAAAAGAAAGCCATGCCAAGACACATCATAATTGAACATCTACAAACTAAAGACTAAGAAACAATCTTGAAAGCAACCAGAGAAAATTAATACCCTACTTACAGAAGAAAATTTTGAATAATATCAGAAACTATGAAAGCCAGAAGGAAGTGGCAAAACATTTTTTAAATGCTAAAAGAACTGCCAATCCAGAATCCCATACTGAATATCCCTCAGGAATAAAGGAGAAATCAAAACACTTTCAGATGAAGAAAAACTAAGAGAATTTGTCATCATTAGGCAAACCCTACAGGAATAGGTACATGAAGTTCTCCAAAGAGAGAAAATGATACAACAAGAAACTTTGGAATGTCAGGAAAGAAGAAAGAACACAATAAGCAAACATTATGGGTAAATACAAAAGACTTTTCATCTCCTCTTGAGTTTTCTAAAGTATCTTTGATGACTGAAGCAAAAATGATAATACTGTATAATATGGTTTTAAATTAAGACAATCATATCATAAATATGAGAGAGTTAAAGGATACAAAAGGAGGTAAAACTTCTGCACTTCACTCAAACTAATAAAATGTTAAAAACTAGTAGACAGGGATAAATCATATATATCACATACTACCTAGAGCAGTCACAAAACAAAACAAAACAAAAAACTGTACCAAAAGGTATACTCCAACACAGTATCAATAAATCAAAATGGATGGAATTCTAAAAAATATATTTAATAAACCACAAGAAGTTAGGAAACAGAAAGAGGAGAAACAAGCAAAAAGAAAAAAGAAACACCAAGAACAAGCAGAAAACTACAACAACAACAATAAGGCACACTTAAGCTTTAGCATATCAATAATTATATTAAATGTAAAAGGTCTACATACAATTAAAAGACAGAGATTGACAGAGTGAATTGAAAAACATAACCCATTTATATGTTGTCTCAGGAAATTCACTTTTAATATAACGATATATTCAAGATGAAAGTAAAAGGTTAAAAAAGATATATTATGCAAACGTTAGTCAAAGGAAACCAGGCATGACTACATTAATATCAGATAAAGTAGACTTCTCAGCAATAAAAATTTCCTGAGACACAGAGAACCATTAAATAATGATAAAAGGGTCAGTGTATCAGGAAAACATAACAATGCTAAATGTTTATGCACCCAAACAACAGAGGTGTAATATATGTCAAATAAAAATAGATAAAAGTCAAAGGAGCAGTAAAAAAAACCCACAATTATAGTTGGAGATTTTAACATGCCTCTCTTAACAATTCATAAAGCAACTAGACAGAAAATCAGTAAGGATACAGAGAAACTCAACAACACCTTCAACCAACAGAATCTAATTGACACTAATAGAACCCAGCATCCCAAGACAACAGAATATGCATTCTTTTCAAGTGCCCGTGAAACATATACCATGATAGAATATGCCCTGGGCCACAAAACAAACCTCAACAAATGTAAGATAATTGAAATCATACATAGTATGTTCTTTGATCACAATGGAAACAAAACAGAAATCAATAACCAAAACATAATAGGAAAATCTCCAAGCACTTAGAGAGTAAACAACATAAGTAACTTTAGAAGTACATTAAACTGAATAAAAATGAAGATACAATATTTAAAAATGTGTCAGATACAACTAAAACAGTGCTGAGAGGAAAATGTATAATAAATGCATACATTAGAAAAGAGGAAAAGTCTCAAATCGGTAATCTAAGCTTCCTCGCCAACAACCTAGACAAAGAAAAGCAAAATGAACACAAAACAAACAGAGGAAAAGAAATAGTAAAGAAAAGAGAAGAAATCAATAAAATTAAAAACAGAAAAACAATACAGAAATAATGAAACCAAGAGCTGGTTCTTGAAAAAAATCCAAAAAATGGTCCATCCTCTAGCACAACTAACAAAGAAAGAAGAAGACACAAATAAGGCAGTTGTGCTAGTAGAAGGAAACATTACCTCAGACAGACATAAAGAGATGAGGAAAGAAATAAAGAGCAACTGAAAGTTTATATATGTGAATGAATCTAAATAAATGTTTATTTTTAAAATCAATAATAATCTCTTACAGGATCTAAAATGTAAGAAAAATTTAAAACTACAACAATGATAACACCAAAGTCAGGAGGGGATTAACTGGGGTGTGCTATTTTAAAACATGGCCACAAATCCTTTGATGCTCCCCTATCAAGGGGACTCTATTGCCTTTCCTTAAGTCTAGGTGGACTTGTGATTGCTTAAATGAATAGAGTATGGTAGAAGTGATAATTAGTGTCTTTCCAGGCTAAGTCATCAAAGGCTATGCAGCTTCTGCTTTGCTCTTTTGTTCTTTGAGCCCTGAATCACCATATAAAACTTCTGACTACTCAGGCCACCATGCTGGAGAGGCCACATAGGGGGTCCCTAATTAATAATTGCAGCTGAGCCTATCCCTCCGCCTTCCCAGCCCAGACACCATGCATGTGAGCAAAGATGCCATCTGTTCGGGTTATCCCCAGCCGTTCAAGTTATCCCAGCTGTAGCTCCAGACATCATGGAGTAGAATTAAGCCATCCCCATTGTGCCTTTTCAAAATTCCTAACAGAATCCACGAACATAACAAGTTCACTATTGCTTAATGCTACTAGATTTTAGGGTAGCTTGTTACATTGCAGAAATAACCAGAACATAGAGATAAAGTCATCTAATGCCCTAGAATTGTCTGGGAATTAAAACTAATTATATTAGTCTGAGAAGTCAAAGACGCATCTTATAGTCATTAGATAATCTCTAAAGACATGGGGAAAGTAGACACAATTAAGATGCATGTACAATAGTTTTCATCAAACTCTTCATAAATTACATTTGCTACTTAGGTTTTTATTTGGGTTTTGAAGGTAGCCCCTTGAGAAGCTTTCCAGGATATATTAGTGCAATATTTTAGAGAAGGCTTACGAAATTGCCAGTGTCAGTTACCTGTACTACCTTCATATCATCACCATCACCAAACTGACACAGACTTTCTCACTATGGAAAGCTGTAACCAGCATGAATGATGTAAGTGGTGTGGTAATGCCCAATGGTAAATGTATTTCTAGATCTTATGGAAACTTAAGATTCTAAAATAAATATTGGAAAATATCTTTTTCAGTTTTAGGTCCAGTAAAAGGGAAAACTTGACATAGGAAGCTCAGTTCTAGCTCCACCTCTACCACGATCTTTATGACCTGAAACGAAAAATCCTTTAAAATTTAAGATTCAGCTTTATAGAACTGAGAATTTTCCAACAAAAAGAGATAAACTTTTCCAACCCATTATACATTATAAACCATAAAATAAAGGAGTAGTACAGGATCATCACTAAAGCTCTTCAGATTCTAAAATTCAGTAGGAAAACTTTTGCCTGTGAAAAGAATCTAGGTTCTAGTCTCTAGACATAAAGCACTGAGAATTATAGTTAGATATTTAAATAAAAAGGGGGTTTTCCACCACTTTTACCAACTACTCTCTCTTACTCCTCTACATTCTCTCTCCCTTACCCCACAACTACACATATGTATGAAAGCTATAATATTTATTAAAAGACTCATGTAGATTCATAGAAGAAGTTATACAGATTCCACTATTAAAGTGCAACCAGTAGAGGGGTGGAACAAGATGGTCAAATAGAAGCCTCCACGGATCATCCCTGATGGCAAGGACACCAATTTAATTACTATCGAACCCTACTCCAACCCCGCGCACCCACCCCTCCCCCACAAAAAAAAGCATTTTCATAAGAACCAAAAATCAGGTAAGCACTCATAGTACCTCGATTTAACTTCGTATTGCTGAAAAAGGATCTGAAGAGAATAGGAAAGACAGTCTTGAATTGCTGACATCATCCCTTCCCCATCTCCTGGTGCTAGCTATGTGGTGTGAAGAGAAAATTTTTGTGCTTAGAAAAAGGAAAGCACAAGAATTGGCATACATTGCATTAAACTCAGTGCTGCCCTATCACAGCAGAAAGCAAAACCAGAACAAACTCAGCTGATGCCCCCACACAGAGGGAGCATTTAAACCAGCCCCAGTCAGAGGGGAGCTTGAGTGCTGGCAAACTTGCTCATCCTAGTGGTTGGAGATTGAGTTCCAGCAAGCCTCACCACCTTGGGGTAAAGAGCTCTGGGTCTCTGAGTAAACTTGAAGGGCAAGCTAGGCCACAATGACTGCAACTCCCAGGTAAGTCCAAGTGCTGAACTGAGCTCAGAGTCAGTGAAGTTGGAGGGCACTCAACCTGCTGAGACACCAGCTGGGGCGGGTAAGGGAGCACTTATGCTACTCATCCTCCAACCTCAGACTGCACAGCTCATGGTTCCAAGAGACAATCCCTTCTTCTGCTTGAGGAGAGGAGAGGAAAGAGTAAAAAGGACTTTGTCTGGCATGTTGGATACTGGCTCAGCCACAGCAGGATGGGGCACTCATCAGAGTCATGAGGCCCCCTTTCCAGGCCCTAGTTCCTGTACTACATTTCTAGACACACACTGGGCCAGAGGGGAAACTGCTGCCTTGAAGAGAAGGGTCCAATCCCAGCAGTATCCATCACCTGCTGACTAAAAAGCCCCTGGGCCCTGAATAACCAGCAGTGATACCAAGGTGGTATCTTGGTATCCACCACTGTGGGCCTTGGGTGACATTCTAAGACTAATTGGCTTTAGGTGAGACTCAGCACATTCTCAGCTGTGGTGGCTAGAGGGAGAGACCCCTTCTGCTTGGGAAAAGCTGAGAGAAAAGTAAAGGGGACTTTGTCTTGCACCTTAGGTAGCCACTTGGCCACAGGAAGTTAGCGCACTTAGTGGACTCTTAGGGTCCCCAACTCCAGGCTTTGGCTTTTGAATGGTATGTCTGGACCTGTCCTGAGACAGAGAAGAGCCTACTGCCCTTCAGGGTGAGTCCCAGGATGGGCAGCAGTCACCACAAGATGACTGAAGAGCCCTTGGGCCTTAAGGGAACATCAGTGGTAGTCCCGCAGTACTCCCTGTGGGCCTGTGATTATCATGGCCACAGGATGAGGTTCCTCTGCCTGTGGAAAGGGGAGGGAAGAGGAGGAAGGACTGCATCTCATGGTTTGAGTGTCAGCTCAGCCACAGTACAACAGAACACCAGGTAGATTTCTAAGGTTTTTGACGGTAGTCCCTGGCCCGCACATGGCACCTCCAGACCCACGTAGGCCATGGGGGAAATCATGGCACCTCCAGACCCACTTAGGCCAAGGGGGAAATCACCTCCCTGAAGGTGGGTGGCTTTGCCACCTGCTGATTGTAGAGTTTCAGGGCCTTGAGTGAACATAGGTGGTATCTAGGGAGTGGTTACAGCAGGCCTTGAATGGTTCAACATATGTAAATCAATCAGTGTGACACATCATATTAACAGAATGAAGATTAAAAACTATATGATCATTTCAATTGATGCTGAAAAAGCATTTGATAAAATTCAGCATTGCTTCATGATTTAAAAAAAGCCTCAAAAAACTGGGTATAGAAGAAACATACCTTAACATAATAAAAGCCATATATGACAGACCCATAGCTAATAGCATACTAAGAGGGGAAAACCCAAAAGCCTTTCCTCTAAGATTGAATACATGACAAGAGTGACCACTTACGCCACTGTTATTCAACATAGTACTGGTTATCCTAGCTAGAGCAATCAGACAAGAGAAAGAAATAAAGGGCATCTGAATCAGAAAGAAAGAAGTCAAATTATCCTTGTTTGAAGATGATATGATCTTATATTTGGAAAAACCCAAAGACTCTACCAGAAAACTATTAGAACTGATAAACAAATTCAGTAGTTATAGGACACAAAATCAACACACAAAAATCAGTAGCATGTCTAAATGCCAACAGTGAACAATCTGAAAAAGAAATCAAGAAAGTAATCATATTTACAATAGCCACAAATAAAATAAAATACCTAGGAATTTACCAAATAAGTGAAAGATCTCTACAATAAAAACCATAAAACACTGATGCAAGAAATTAAAGAAGACACAAAAAATGAAGAATATTTCATGTTAATGGATACCAAGAATCAATATTGTTAAAATGTCCATAGTACCCAAAGCAATCTACATACCTAATGCAATCCCTATCAAAATACCAATGACATTCTTCACAGAAATAAAAAAAAATCCTAAAATTTATATGGAACCACAAATGAACCAGCATAGCTAAAGCTATATTAAGCAAAAAGAACAAAACCGGAAGAATCTCATTACCAGACTTTAAATTATACTACAGAGCTATAGTAATCAAAACAGCATGGTACTGGCATAAAAACAGACACACAGATCAGTGGAACAGAAGAGAGAACCCAGATAACTTCATACATCCACAATGAACTCATTTTTCACAAAGGTGCCAAGAACATACACTGGAGAAAGGACAGTCTCTTCAATAAATGGTGATGGGAAAATTGGGTATCTATATGCAAAAGAGTGAGACTAGACTAATATCTCTCACCATATATAAAAATCAAATCCAGATGAATTAAACACTTAAATCTAAGGCCTCAAACTATGAAACTACTACAAGACAACATTGAAGAAGCTCTCCAGAATATTGAACTGGGCAAAGGTTTCTTGAGTAATATCTCACAAGCACAGGCAACCAAAGCAAAAATGGGCAAATGCAATCCATATCAAGTTTAAAAGCTTCTGCACAGCTCAGGAAACAGTCAACAATGTGAAGAGGCAACTCACAGAATGGGAGAAAATATTTGCGAACTACCCATCTGACAAGGGATTAATAACCAAAATATATAAGCAGCTCAAACAACTCTATAGGAAAATGTCTAATAATCTGATTGAAAAATG
Organism: Pan troglodytes; assembly: GCF_028858775.2. Taxonomy (NCBI): domain Eukaryota; kingdom Metazoa; phylum Chordata; class Mammalia; order Primates; family Hominidae; genus Pan; species Pan troglodytes. The sequence continues at coordinate 69,337,927 of NC_072409.2, read as the reverse complement.
GGCAAAAAACCTGAATAGGCATTTCTCAAAATAAGGCATACAAATGGCAAATAGATATATAAATAGATGCTCAACATCATGATCATCAAATGAATGCTAATTAAAACTAATGAGATATCATCTCACCCCAGTTAATATGACTTTTATCCAAAAGTCAGGCAATAACAAATGCTGGTGAGGATTTGGAGAAAAAGGAATTCTTGTATACTGTTGGCGAGAATGCAAATTTGTAAAACCATTATAGAGAACAGTTTAGAGGTTCCTCAAAAAACTAAAAATGGAGTTACCATACAAGCCAGCAGTTGTGCTTCTAGGTATGTACACAAAAGAAAGGAAATTAGTATATTGAAGAGACATCTGCACTTCCATGTTATTGCAGCACTAGTCACAATAGCCAAGATATGGAAGCAACCTAAGTATCCATCAATATATGAATGGATAAAGAAAATATGGTATACATACACAATGGAGTACTATTCAGCCATAAAAAGAATGAGATCCTGTCATTTGCAACAACATGGATGGAAATGGATTTTATTATGTTAAGTGAAATAAGCCAGGCACAAAAAGAAAAATTTTGCATGTTCTCACTTATTTGTGGGAGCTAAAAATGAAAATAATTGAACTCGTGGAGCTAGAAAGTAGAATGGTTACCAGAGGCTGCAAAGTGTAGCGGAGGGTGTGGAATGGGGATGGTTAATGCATACAAAAAAGTAGTTAGAAAGAATGAATAAGACCTAGTATTTGCTAGTACAACAGGGTGACTATAGTCAAAAATAATTTAATTGTTCATTTTAAATAACTAAAGAGTATAACTGGATTATTTGTAACATAAAGAATAAATGTTTGAGGTAATGGATACCCCATTTACCATGATGGGATTATTATACATTGCATGCCTGTATGAAAATATCCCATGCAATCCATAAATACATATACCTATTATGTACCCACAAAAATTAAAAATAAAAAAATTAAAGTGCAAACAACCCACAAAATAAAGTTCATATAATATTTTTTCTAGTTTCCAGTTATATGTCAGCAAAATAAAAATGTGACAAGGCTGAATAATACATGCTTGAAAGAAATTTGGTGAATGCAAGAAAACTATCATTTCTACATCTCATTCTTTTTACTCAATGCACAGCAAATATGAAGATTCAAAATTGACTATAAAATATCCAGTGAAGATTAAGATTGGGGGGAATAAAAACAGTGAAGAAAGAGCATGACCATTTGAATAAATTACATTATTTGAAAATATGCAACTCAATGTGACAGGATATTAAGAGGTCTTCCTGCCTCCGTTTCATCCAAGGTGTGAAAATAACAGCAGATGTCAACAGGAGTTGAAAGGCTGTTGGGGACTTTCATGGAAGAAAGACTGAGGACGTCTTGGAGGATTCTTTAACCCCTCACCCATAATGATGGTACAAAAATTGTCAGAATCATGCAGAGAGTTTGACGGGAGCTCTGACAGGTGAACTCAAGGTGGCAGGTGAACTTGAGGAGTGCATATTGACTTAGCAAGTAGCCTCATCGGAGTTTGTTAGAAGCAGAAAAAACATGGGACTTTCTCATGGACTACATGTAGAGTCATGCAGGAAATAATGTTGTGTTGGGTTGTTTTAGACTCAGTACAGAGAAGGCTGGCTTAAGGAAATCTCAGAAGATAGAAGCCAAAAAATGTTCAAGGGCTTTGGAAAGAGCAAGCAACCAGACAGAATAGAGATAGATCAATGAAATAGCAAGTAGGAGGAGCATGTTTCCCAAAGTACTCATGAAAGCGCCCATGAGAAAAAGCTTCTCGTAAATGTCTAGGAATGTAAAGCAATATCCCAAGAATACCAGTCAAATATGAATTTTCTGGCATCTCATAAGTATCTTTTCTTCTATTTCTCCAAATCTAGAGGGATCACAGACCTCAGGAAACAAGCTGGGGAAAGAAGAACAAAGAAAGAAAGAAAAAGCCCTAGCTCGGATTGGAGAGAAAATAATTTTAATCAAGTTTGGAATTGCAATTATTACATGGACTGGATTTTTAATAACCTAAGAGTAATGAGAAATGTCATGAGAACACTGAGTTCTCATCAAGGGCAGGAAAAGAACTTGCCACACTGAATATATTTTTAAAGAGCAGTGAGAGTCAAAATTAAGATGCCTCATGATCATATCCCAGTAATTCGGTTTGTCCAACCTACCAGTGCCATTAGTTATTTGTATATTTTAAGCCTTTTTGCCTGAATTACCCAAATTATTGTCTCAATTCCTCCTCACTTTACCTGTAGAAATGTAAACTGAAGATTTTGCTATTTCATTGTTTCACTTCTAGGAATTTTTTTTAAATAACAGTATAATAAGTTGGTATACAAGAATAGTGCAAAGAAAAGTAAAAGAAACCTCCTTAGACATAGCTATCTTTAAGGATTAGCAATTTCCTATTTAACAATGTTTATCAACACTTGTTACTAAATCAGTTCACAGTATATATCTAGTACATGCTGAGTATTATGTTAGGCCTTTGAAGAAATGTAAAAGTACAGGCTATTTGCTGTGCTCAAGTGGTTGACCATCTATTTCCAAAATCATTGTTTAATAATATGCTGGTCTCACTATATGAGGGTAATGTACTGACCACTTGGTATCATTTCTCTGGTTGCTGTAATGGCTTTGTGCTCCAGACATCCTCTGCAGATCATCCAGTCCACCCTAAAAATCAGCAAAATGCATTGCACAAAGATCAGCTGGAATTGCCACCCCTGCTGCCAGGGCTGGAATAGGAAAAGAATCCTTTACCCACACAGGGACAATATGTTATTAAAAAATCAGGGTCCATAAAGGTCTACCCTAAGGATTTTGCTTATCTGGTGTTTTTTGTTTGTTTGTTTTTTGGCAAACAATGTAAATCTCCCAGAGAAGGAAGAATCGTACATATTGATGTATTACTGTGGGCAAACAGAATCTGTTTTGACTACACGCATATTGTATCGAAAGACTAAGTGTATCATTTTAGCTACAGAAGAATAAATTAATTTGAGTGCTGTATATCTGTAACCCTTTAATGCCAATATGCAGTATTTCCCAGTTTGTGTCAGGATACTTTCATTTTCATTAAGTGGCTGGGCTAGAACTCAGTGGTCAAATGCAATGATACCTGGTTATAATAACTGTATTTTATTTCCAGATAATGGAAAACATATCTCATTAATTTTATATTAGTTCCAGTGCTTACATTCCTGGAATCCAATGGCCTACCCTATTTTTCCTCTTCTTCCCACAAGAAGTGCATTTTAAATAAGCAGATCTACATAAAATTCCACCGTGGAGCACACATAGTGGGTATTCAATTAATGCTCACTGGGCTGTGAAGAGCACTGTTGTATACAAACTCAATAAGTAAGTAAAGTGATGTGCACACTATACATAGGAGGGAATAGAGTCATTTTTGATTATGCATTTGTTGGTGTCAAGCAAATGATTCCATATGTATTTTTTATCATGCTGATTACTCTCTGATGTATTTTCTCCTGATGGAGGTATGAAAGAGCATCCTGGACATATTTATGCTATAGATGAACAAAAACTACACTCATCTCTACTTGTGAATACTGCACACCCATGAAGTAAGGGCCAATTTGTATATGTGGAAAGCTTATTTTAAATTATCTATCTCCCTAAGCCACATCATCAGAACAACGCAAGTCAAATTGTGTACATCACATATACAGGGACATTCCTACAGAAAACTTGTGACCTGGGCTTAACTGGTTTTTTTTTTTTTTTTTAAGTTCTCTGTGGTTCAGGTTAGGATTTTGAATCAAGCAGCAGCTCAGCAAACTGAAATATCCAGGTGCACATTTTAGATGCACCTCCCTCACAATCCTCCTCTGCCAGGTTTACTTCCTTCTGAGTAAACAGAAATAAGAAGATGCAACTTCAATGCCTTCCCAACTCCCAAGTAAAATAAAAGGACACTTGAGTCAAGAGAGACAGGATAACATCACCTGCAACATAGAAAGCCCTCAAGAAAGATAAAATAAGCCACATGTTCTAGAGTGATCCACGTACAGCAAAATTATGACCCTGCTATATTTATACACATGGGTACAGTTTTCATACACTATTATGGTCTCATATTATATATCTTTAAATCATCCAGCAAAAGTTTCTGCCTCCGCCTAATGCTGGCTCTAATTTAGGATGAACGACTACTCTCATAAAGAAAAACTGCTGCTGCTGCTGTTTATTAGGCTGCAGAAAGGTCTCACTGACTAATGTCCCTGGATTAAATGAATGTGGAATAATAAGAGCTGATTTATTTGTGCTCTGCTAGGATAAAGCTGCCACTGATTTTACAAGAAACTATTCATCTGAGGCCCACTATGGCTAGTAAATTGTGGCTGTTGCTGAAATTAGTCTCCAGGCCTTCATGTAATCTACAGTGTGAAGTAGCAGTGTGGTAATAAAGACATTGTGGGCACTTGGTTTATTTAAAAGGTCCCCCTTTTATCCCCATCTTCAGGGATTCTAAAAGTCAACCTCTCAGATCTCTTTTGGAAATTCACCCATTCCTTGCCCACAAACTGCATTTCTAGCTGCAGAATTTAAAGCCAGAATTAAAAGTATATAGCCTCCAATAAATAAATACCAAGCAGTCACATTTCTCACCTCAGATTTTTCTTTTTGGCCCAGCATTCAAGCATTCCTCAGGCTCTGGGCATATATACCACTGTGTACGAGAATGAGGCCATTCCAAGACAAAAAGAGAGTAGCAAGAGAGAATGGTTGTTCCATCTCTTAAGAGTGTTTGGATCTTCTACCCTCCAAGCTCATCTCTCCAAACTTACTGACAGCCAGTTTATGCAGGGCTTTGATCTAGGCACTTCCATTAAATGAAACATTAAAACAAACCAAAGGAAAAGTCCAGCAAACGGAAATCAGCAATTGCTGAAACCACGACACCACTATGAATGCTACAGAAAACTCTGGAGCCAGCAGTGACCACCCTATATCCCCTCTGGAAGAAAAGCTTTTCAAGAGCAAGGCTTATATTTTAGACACTGCTGTCTAACTTATTCTGGCTCACTGTAGTTATTCAGTTGCTGAACTGAAAAAAAACAAACAGTATATTAAGAACCAATCAAAACAGCAATTGCTTCTCGGGAATGGTTTTCTCGGTGTTATAATTAACAGTGTTATCAGAAATCATTTTCAAGTTGCTTTATCCAGCCCTACTTGTCAGATTGTTTATGTAAGCATCATCTCTGCAGGCCTTATCATCAAGATGATGAAAAGAATAATAGTAACAATAACAGTACCAGCTAACCTGAATAGTACCTACCCTGTGCCCGGCATTGTTTTTAGCACTTTATCTAATACTATCTCATTGGCTTTTCATAACAACTCTATTAAGAAGGGGCCATGATTCTCTTCATTTTTTGATGAGGAGATTGGAGCACAAGAAGTTAGGAAATGCATCCATGATGCTTCAGCTGATAAGTGTCAGGAACAGCATTTTAACCCAGAAAGCCCAGCTCTCAAGTCAGTGTGCCTAAATACTAGGCTACAAAAAAAGAAAAAAAAGAAAAAAAGCATGGAAAATATAAGCATGTGGACCTCATAGGGTTTGTTTCTGAAATAGTCTTTGATCAGAAGTAATCTTTGGTTATTCTTTGATCAGGTAATGCTTACCTGTCTTGGTTTCCCCACCACGTTTCCTAACTTAACTTCCTCCTCCCACAATTGCTCATCTGGCCTCATGATCCAGCACCTAATGGTGTAAGGTAATTTGTAATTCCTAAACAGGTGCTGGCCCAGTCACATAATGAACGACTTCCCTGAGGAAAGAGAGGGGATGGGGAAAATCCAGCATCCCAGTCTTGGTGTGTTGCTACATCCCCTTACCCATTCTGACATCTTGACTTGAGCCACTGTTTTAGGAAAGGATGATGTGCTGGTATCCACTCTGACTACATACAGAGTTTTTCCTTCTTACCTAGACTGAAATGGACATAGGCCTCAATGTGCTTTTCTCCAAGGCATATAACAAATTTATCCTCACCCTTCATGGGTGAGATAATTTATTTATTTTATGGTGGCTCATTCTGATTTGTGCTAAATGGTACAATTTTATTATCAGCTTTGGAAGGATGGGGTTAGGAGAGCAAGTGGAATCCATTTAACTGCCAGCAACTTCAGCCTGGGACTTAACTGTGACTCGCATAGGTGCAAAGTATTTGCATGCTTCATGATATCCTCCTCCCTAACATCAGTTCAGATTCCCATAGATAACATTTCTCACCCACTATGGAATTTATCTCTTGGCTTTAGCTATTGAAACAAAGCTACAAGTAAATAGCAGTTTTGTGTTTATTGTTGTTATTTTCCTTTTTCTCATCAATTCTGTCTTTACTAACCCATAAACAAAGGCTGTGTTTCCAAGACCCACTTTTCCAACTCCTCCTGAATTTCAGAATCTCAATATAAACACTCTGCTTTGAGATAAGAGCTAGTGCCTAGATCCCTGCTACTAAAACGTGGCTGGCCCTCAGATCATCAGCATTGGCATCACCTAAGAGCACAATGGAAGGCCTCGAATTAGATTATACCTACTGAATCAGAATATCGATTTAAACAAGATCTCCAGGAGATTCTTATGCAGACTGGAGTTCTGGAAGTACATGGAAATAATAGGAAGTTTTAAGTCCCTCATAAGAGACTGGGCAGGGCAGTGCTTTAGGTTAAACAAAAACATCAGTCCTGTTATAGAGCTGAGTCCTGGCTTGGAAATAACCAGATTTGCAAACGTTGCAGGAAGCACAAAAATAGCAGACCACTTCCCTAAATGTTATCACCTCCACTCAGGAGGGCTTTTGCAAAAGAAGCACAAGGAAAGATAGTTTTATATTGTTCATCCTCTCTTCTAAAACATACCAACTCATACTTTCCAATGTTATTTTTTTAAACTCGGAGATGATAATTTAAAGGAGCAAGATGACCCTTTGATTCTCTCCCATGTGTCGCTGCAGTGTGTAGCCTGTGAGCATCTCCAAAGCTTTTCTCCATTCTAGAAAGAAGAATGGCAACGCACACCACCTCTACAATCAACTGTTCCTAAGGTTTTTAAGAGTGTCTAGGAGACCTGCCAGTTCACCAAGAGAAAATTCTATCTCTTTTGACAGCGCCACAGGCATACCTAATTCAGTTTTTCTTGGTACTATTTTATGCTTCTCTGGGTCTTCAATTTTATTATAATTTGACCATCTTTCTTAAAGTCACTTTGAGTTAGTATGCCTCTCCTAGGTTTCTCACTTAGCTATGCCAGTCTTTTAAGTAAGCCTTCTCAAAGATATTATGCAGAAAAATGCTATTATTTAAGAAAGTTATAACTTTTTATATAGTTAAAACTGACTGAGGAAAGAACAATGAATACTTTCTTTGAGTTTGGTATTAGAGTCAATCTATTGAGTCATAGAATGCTACAATTTGTCTTGAAGCCGCCAAGCCAGAAAATGTATTAGATAAACATACCTATTAATCAGCATTTCCATAACCTCTCTTGAAAAGTAATCCACAACTACAACATAATCCTGGTAGCGAACATGCAGTTTATTCCAAAACATTTTACTGAGCACTATAGACATGAGTGGCTTAATATTTACTTTGTTCTTAATAATCAAGTATAAGGTTAAGAGGGCAATCTTCCCAGTAAGATAGACCTACCCTTTTACCCCAACTTTAACACGCTCCTACCTCCCTGACTCTAAGTCAGTTGCAGGAGAAGCTTGTCTAGCCAATGAGATTGGGACTTGGAGTTAGTCAGCCAAATAAAATTTTGATTAAAGCAAGATATATATATATATATATATATATATATATACATATATATGTTATATATTAAATGTTTTCTTCCATTTTATTTTAGATAATCTAAATTCAGTTTTCGTTCTTTATTGTAGAGCACCATCTTTTGGAATAAGTCTGCTAATTGGAGTTCCACATTGATTTTCTTGCATAAATCTTATCCGTAATGAATCATCTGTAATTTTCAATTCTTGAATTTGATAAAGAACATTTGGCAATCAAGCTGAATGTAGGAATTTTTTGTATTTTTATCTCTTCCAACATTTTAATACACTTTTCCTACATCTAATATAATAACAATGTTTTAGCTACTTGTATGTAGACTCTCCATTTCTAACATAATTTTCATAGAAATAATAAACATGTCTTTGCGTGCTAACAAGTAATCACTATACATAACTGAATGAAAATCATCATCAATACCTCCTCTAGATACAGAAACAGTGGATCCTGTTCTGGACCCATGCTTTAGGAGTCCAAATTTTGGTCTTGCTTTTGCCATGTTCCTCTCTATGGAGCCACACAACATACCCATCCAGAGCTCACATGCCCCTTTCTAAATCATGTTCCAGGTACAAAGTCCCTAAAATTCTCTGCCCAAATAGCAGTCAACGTTAGCAAAGTTTGGAAGCATGGGTCAGGGTGTTTGAATCCTACGTGAGACCCTTTTGGTGGGAGACACATTCGAGGTTGGAAGAGAGAGAGAGAGAGGCTGCAGAGCAAAGAATACATGCTCTAGATGAGATGGTGCCTCTTTCTGGGCCACCATGTTTTACAGGGAGCACCAAAGATTTTGAGAACTGGAAATTTGAACTTGGCCTTCTCAACAACTTTGAAAATTTATTTGTCAAGTAAGGAGAATAAAACATACTTTCTTTAAGAGTTTGTTATTTTGAATTATATATTTCAATATTTAGATGCAAGGAATATGGGCCTCCATTTGTACTGTGTCCATGGCCCCATTAATGGTAGGGGTAGGCCTGATTGCAAGAAGAGATGTAAGTAGTTTGGGACACACAAAACTGACTCTTGGCAGGTCCATAACACAGCTGGTAGGAGCAGTAGTGACCAAAACATATACTAGAGCCTCCCTCTAGCCACAGACCTTCGGAAGTCATGGGGCCAGCTACAGGTGGAATGGAAAGGTGGCAAAGTGGAAGCTGGTAAAAAGAGTTTCAACTGTACTCTTACCTCACTGAACCCTGGTCTTGGATCTGTAAAATGAAAATAGCCATGTCTAACCCACAGGCATATTGTGAGAAATAAGCAGATCAATATAGAGAGTGTTTCAAATGAAGGCCAAGCACATAACACATAGCAAAAAAATCACAATTTTTTCCACCAAATTTTCCTAGTTAGAATATTAAACATACTATTTACTAATTATATAGCACTCTCCATGTGCCCTTGAGGATCCTCTTGTCATCCTAGTAAATGGTGGAGTCAGAATTCAGGCCTAGGCATCTGGCTCCAGAATCCATGTTTTTTGGTGAGTCCTTTCTCATTTTTTAAATCTATCTTACTTGGATAGGACCCTCTTTTTATTTTTTATACCTCCTTGAAATGATATTGTACCTTAGCTGGGCCTATTAGGAAAACATGCTGGCTACATCAAATAGACTGGTTATATGATGTGAGTGCTTCATAAACTTTCAAGTATTACAGCCTATATGGTAAAGATAAAGACATTTTCTGACCTCTTCCTATACCCAAACTTTCCCTGGGTCACACAATGTATAAAAGATGACATTTAACTTCCAAGTCATTATGACTTCAAAGATATTTCTGGTCATTGTTTTTACGTACATCAGTTATTTTATGTTTACATTATAGGTGTGTGTTTCCTTTTTTTTGATTCCTAAATGAGCAATTCTACTTCTAGCACTGGACCTTTAACTTGTTTATTTCAGCTAACTTTCACATTTATTATGGCAAATTCTGAATTGCTTACTACCCTCATCTAAGTCAAGGTTATCAAGAAATTTATAAGGCACCCTAGAATTTCCAAATATAGTACCTATGAGAATTACAAATAACCATATCAAACTCACTGGTTCCAAGTCACTATTTTATATATATCTAAACTGGACCTGTAGGAGACAATCATGAAGAAATGTTCACCCCAATGAAAGATAAGCATAAAAGAAAATATCAGCATCAACATGATTAAATGAATTTTTCACTACAAGTATCTAGTTCAAAGATTTCAAGATTGTGGTCCTTAAGTTAAAATCAGTACAAACAGCTGGCTAGTCCACCGTGTTTCAAACTTGTTAGGTTAGGAGATTTTGCATAAAAACCCAGATTTCCAATTTCTCCTGAAAATTTTAAAATCTGTTCATCCACCTCAGATTCCCACATGGCAGCCATCAGCTGGAATGGAGCAGTTGCATGAATTCTCTTGTTCTCTACAGTCACCAGCATTCCCTAAAGTTTATGCCTTCTAGTTCAATTATTTAATTATCTACCTGCACCCAGGAGACATTTCAGAATAAACTCCTAATCTGGATGGCTTGGTGTAGTATAGATAAAACTAAAGTTTGATGTTTCAAGAAATTGGTTTGGGTTTTTTTTTGGTTTTTTTGTTTGTTTGTTTGTTTGTTTTGTTTTGTTTTGTTTTGAGACAGAGTCTCGCTCTGTCATCCTGCCCAGGCTGGAGTACAGTGTTATGATCTCAGTTCACTGCAGCCTCCACCTCCCAGGTTCAAGTGATTCTCCTGCTCCAGCCTCCCGAGTAGCTGAGATTACAGGCATGCACCACCACGCCTGGCTAATTTTTGTATTTTTAGTAGAGACAGGGTTTCACCATTTTAGCCAGGCTGGTCTCAAACGCCTGACCTCAGGTGATCTGCCTGCCTCAGCCTCCCGAAGTCCTGGGATTACAGGCATGAGCCACCATGCATGGCCTTAAGGAACACTTTATCTCCCACAGATGTACGTGCTAGCCAAGATTTACTGATGACCAAATTATATAATTTAAATTCAGAAGTTTTACTAAAGTTATATTAAATTATATCAATTTTATTCCACTTTATCTTTTTAAGTCACAGTCTTTCTTACTAGATCAGAGCAAGAAGTTACATTTATCTAATAAAATTTATTCTTTACATTGATTATTACAATACAACTCATTCCTATGGAATGCCCCAGCCCATTACCCTATTTTTCCAATTCAGTAAGTTAAGATGATGTGTGATGATTTTCAGAATTGCTCAGAGCTGCCAGAATGAACACATTCTTCCTTTACATGATCCCAGTAATTTAAATGAGTTACTTCCATCATTATTTCAGCATTCGGAACAGATTTTACACAAGTGAACAAAACTCAAGCAAATTTGCCATGAAGGTAGTATGTCATGACCAAGGTTTCTTTGCATTGCAAATTATTTAAGCAACTATAAAATCTTAACAAATGGGCATTGTGACTTCTAATAGTAATAAATGGTAAAAGACTAAAATCTGATATTTTCTTCTATGATCATTCATAAGTAATAAATCAATTAATAACATGCATTCTTAGAATTACTGGGTTTTAAACCCAGCTCTAAAATTACGTTTAAGTCACTTAACAAAAGAATGTCTTAGATGGGAATTCTCTGGCAAAAATTCTAGCTTGTTAAATGGACCCTTTGTATAAATATATGCTAAATAAGATGTAATGTACAATAACTTGCTTGGGCAGAAAAATGAGTAGAAGAGGGTGAGACAAAATTTCACAAGAAAGCATATTAAGGTTTTAATCCTCTGCAGAGCCTTCTTTTTTGATTAAGACACTTAAAAAACAAGCTTTCTGGCTTTAACTAAGTCATTCAGATGAACTATGTATTATTATCCCTAATTTTTCTGTTAACTTGCTGAGATGCTGAGAAAAACATGCTACCAATAACGTGCTTTTAGTCTCCAAGATGTTAAAACAACTAATACAATCAGTTGTCTGATTCAGTTGGTGTCATCCAAACAGCTGTCAACATATCCTGGCCTGACCTTCTGTGGACAGAGCAAGGGAACTGGCTAAAATTTCCATCATTTTGCCAAGGAACTGGATGCTATGTGTGGTGGTGGGGAAGGGAGGTCCAGATTGGGTCTGTTTCACCCATTAGGAAGTGAGTTTGGCAAGGGAACATAGGAAAATAGTCCATTGATTTCTACTCCATTTCAAGACAATAAATGAACCATCAAATGACCAGTGGGAAAAGTAAAAATCCCAGTCTCCCCCACAGAATGCCTACTGTGTCCTCACTTTTCTCTAGCTACAGTTCATTTTCTCTCTCCACTGTGCAAAATCTACCTACCTTGCAGGGCATCAGCTCCTTAGAAAAGGTCTATCTGCCTTGAGAATGTGCCAGAGCCACATTTTCTAAACATTCAGACCTTTACTCTGGGCTTATATTCAACTATGAAGTGGAACCAAGTGAAGAAAATAGGGCTGTGCAAAGGGCAATTGGACTTATTTTCATACCTAAATAGGCCTCCAAAATTCTTCTCAAAACACACATGGCTGTTAAGCCCTGGGAGTCTTTTGGAATGTTGATCATACAGAGTTTGGTTTTGAATAAGGCAAAATCACTTCCCTGGATGCATAAAACAGGCCTCATGATATAAAGTAGACTGTTGGTTTGGAGGAACAAGTTCTAGGTACAGTCTAGAATTCAAAGACTCTATGTTCACTGTTGTCTGATGAGTTTAGGAGAGTAAGAATTTAAAAAAAAGTGTAAAGCAAGTCAGCACTAAATCTCACAATCAGCAAAGGATCAACCTCTCTCCTGTCCTCTGGTCTAAGAGAAGACAAAAATCAATTAAAATGTGATTCTGGCTGGGCACAGGGGCTCACACCTGGAATCCCTGCACTCTGGGAGGCTGAGGTCAGGGAATTGCTTGAGTCTAGGAGTTCAAGGCCAACCTGGGCAACATAGAGAGATCCTGCCTCTACAAATAATTTAAAAATTAGCTGAGTGTGGTGGAGTGTTCCTAAAGTCCCAGTTACTCAGGAGGCTGAGGTGGGAGGATTGCCTGAGCTCGAAAGTTTGAGGCTATGGTGAGCCATGATTGGTGAGCCAAAACTAAGCCTGGAAAGAGGATATCTAACACTAAAAGTTATCTATCACAGGCTAACCTGTGATAATACAGAGACTCCAAAACACAATGGCTTAATTAATATAGTTGGCTTATTTCTCATGTAGCAGTACAGAGATAGGCAGCGAGTCATCTTCAATATGTGGTTTCTGTCCTTGGGTCCAAAATGACAACTTCAGGAAGTTGTCACCTTTTCTAAGCCAGCAGGGTAGAAAAGGAAGTAGGTGGAAAACAGCTTCTTAATTAACAACATGACATAGAAGTTGTACCCGTTACTTCTGCTCATATCCCTTCAGTCAAAGCTTAGTACATGGTCATCATACTGAGCTGCAAGAGAGGCTGGCAATAATTGACAGGCATTAAATGTTAATTATGTCGAAAGCTACTCTGTGAGGGAGGACCTGCATTAGTCAGAATATGCAAGGTTTTAGTCTTGATCTAAGCCATGATGGTAGGAATTCTGTTATTAAAGTTAGAAGGAAAAATGGATATTTGGAGGTAATTAGCCATGTCTGCTACACAAGTAAGGATTCAGATTCCTTTGGTTTCTTCTTCAGATTCCTAAAGGCACACATATATGTGAATATATGGTCAATCATCAAGGGAAATAAAGATCCCCCAAAGGAAAAAATACATAAAATACACACATTCAATGAATTTTCTGGCTTTTCTGGAGTATATTTTCTCAAGTATATAATAGATATGCTAAAGCTAGCTCTCCCCTCTTTTAGCACATCTTATAACTGGCCACAGTTTTACAATTATTTCACATCCTCCCATTGGATCTTACCTTGCAAGATAAAATAAACATACTTCCATGAAAATCTCAGGGAGTTGCTTCCTTGCAACCTACATCTTTGTTGTCACATGCTCCTTCCCAAGACCAGAAAGAAAGGTGAAGCTAGGCATTGTTGCCTTATCATATCCCTGAGTACAATAAAATGAAGTCCTATTGTTCCATTCTATGAAAATAAAAAGTTTTCTTCTGTGTTCCACTTGAAAAATAATAACAATAAGGAGCAAACAAGTAGGATATATTAAAATGTCAACAAAATAGAGAAAATGATTATATATTACAATGAAGAGAAGAAAACATATGGTAGCACTTTGATGTGTAGAACAGACACATTAACAGAGCCTGCTCTGTAGATGTTGCAGAAATCAGTAGTGCTAATTGCCAAATATTCTCAGTTTCCCCGTTTGGGGCAAAAAAAAAAAAAAAGATTTACTCATGGGCTCATTAGTGACTAGGAGGAGCCACGTGACTAGTTCCAGGTGGTGAGTTCTAAGCAGAAAGAATGTGTGTCATTTCCAAACAGATCATTTAATTGCGGTTACAAATCTCTCCAGAGCTTTCCTTTCTGCTGCCATGATTTCCACATGGTGGTTCCCACTGGGCTTGAACCCCAGATGGAGGATCACATAAAGCATGACCATGTCCAAGTGACAACTGACCTCAGTGGACATGAAGTTTGATAGAGAAATAAACCTTTGCTCTTTAAAGCCACTGAGACTTAGGGCTTGAATGTTACCACAGAGAAACCTCACCTATGCTGAGTGATGCAAACTCTCTGACAAAGGTAGTGTCTTGAATTTTATAAATATTTAATGACTATCCATGATACGCCAAACACTGCTCATTTCATTTTCATACTAACTCTATTGTATAGAGGAAACTGAGGCAAGGTTATACAGCAAGTCAGTGGTGGATTTAAGATCTGAATTCTGATTCCACGTCTAGCTCTCATTCAGTTACACCCACGACTCCATTTATTCAATCATCGAAATGTTATAATCAGTCTTAGGGCACCACATTCAGTATCCAGAAGAGTCTGTGGTTCCCAGTATTCCTGTGCATTGGAGACATTTTCTTCTGCAAATTGGCACATACTGGCAAAATCTAACCTTTTAAAATTGCTGTCCTCACACAGCACAGAAAGAGTTCAAAAGTAGGAGTTAAAAGAACAATTTTCCTCTTAGTAATGTCTTTCCTCCCAGACAAGAGCCACAAAGGCAGCAATCTGAGTGATCAGCTCTCCTGGACTCCTTAGTAGCTGTCCACAGTGATCCCTGGCACAGGTTTTGCTCCACGCTGCCACCGTCACCATAGAAGCACTCATTTCCCCATTCTGGTGCTGAGCAGGTGATGGATGGAAAACTGGACGGTGACCCAATTTACTGTGCTGCAACAACAGAACAGCATCCCAGCTGGAGACAAGACATTTCAGCTTTGCTCTTTTCAGAGATATTTGTATAGATAAATGGAAGTTTACGTGAGCACAAAGAGGATATATTGTCCTCCTGATACACACGTGTAACTTCGATTCTGCCAGCAGTCATCATTATAATAAGTGAGGTTTATAAAAGATTCTTTATCCAGAAGGATCCCAAAGAGCTTCATAAAACCTTCACAAATTACAGGCAAAAAGCCTTCTTTCAGGTCCACATTGAGAACCTCATTGCTAATATTCTGCTTTCCCTACTGCAACACCTCCAGATGTCAATGAGAGATGACCCGCATGCCAGGAGAATAGAATATTGGAGTCAAAACCAACCATGAGGCCAGGACAAGGGAAATTTTGCCCCAAATACATATAAAAACTGTGTCTCTGCCCACCTTGGGGATTGAAAATGACAGCTACTTAACAGTCACCCACAAGCATGGTGCACATGGCTCAACATTAAGAGTCAAAACAACACTGCTGCACCCGCTGGAAAACTTCATGGCGAGGTTAGGCATAAAGAAGTAGAATTGGGCCTTTTTCCTCTTGCCAGATGTGCCACAAGCTCACTCATTACAGATTTAATAATGTGTACAGATTAAGTTGGGATAAAAACCAACAACTCAACTGTGAAACAATTCATAAAATAAATCAGCTCCAGTAATGACTGAACTGGGGTTTTCTAGTTGTTGGGTTACAATTTGTTTATCAGTTTGCTACCAGATTAACAATTATGACTTGAGTTATAAGGGGAATTCAGTTAAATCTTGAAGTGCTGTCTAAAGAATTAAATCACCTTCTTTCGATGCACCTCAGGGAAACTCAGATTGAACTGGATTATGTATT